>NC_054535.1:75067285-75287285 GCF_017654505.1 Polyodon spathula
ACAAAGTTTCTGATCTTTATATAGGGTGGGGCCTCCCAAACTCACCCCTGAAGATCTACCTAATTATTACACACCTGATTTCTTATTATCCCCTTAATTGAGCTGATAAAACCAGGGGTTCACTTACTTTTTCACATACCCTGAATCTTAATTACTCATTGTTTGTCTAATTCATACATCATTGTGTTTCAAAACACATGGAATTGGTTAACCCTATAAACCCTATTGGGTATTTAAGAAAAGACTAGTTTTGATTCAAGAATGCTAGAATGGTAAAATTGTGGAATTTCCATAATTATCAGTGGGCTTCACAAACTTTCTCGGCACTGTATACTGGGTGGGATCTACTATCCCAAAACTCCCTGTCCCTCAAGCAGTTCACCCAACTTCATCCTTAGATATACACACGATCGCTGGTTCATTGCAGCTTCCTTCTCCTGGGACAAACACCCGACAACCTCCCGACCTCGGAGTATACAAACATTCGCCATTAGAGGGGGTCGCTTTGTTTCCTGAACCCAGTCATTCAGCAGCACAGACGGGCCGATGCTTCGGCAGCAGCAGCAGCGCTCTGCCCCTATGGTTGTGTAATCGGTATAAGCTGTGATCTGTATAATCGGCACCATTTTATTCCTGGCATTCTGCTGCACCACGCCCACTTGCTTATTAGGAGCTCGCAGCTGGTTAACACACACATGCTGCTCGTTCCTGCACCTAAACACAGCAGACAGGCTGCTACATACAGAGATTCCGACTCTCCATTACCAATCCTGTTCTTATTTATACAATCACTACACTTATTTGCAGTGAACAATCACAGAAGCCCTCTCCTCATGTGCACAACCTCAGCCCTGCTACACTAATGTACATGTTTTATGACTTTCATTAAATATTCAATCACAATTATGCAGGTTCTATAAAAAATGGTACATACTGTTATTGTTAAATCATTTAAACCTGACTACTGGCAAGCCTATTTATATATATATATATATATATATATATATATATATATATATATATATATATATATATATATATATAAAGTTTAGACAGACATTCTGTCTGTACAATTAGAATAAACAAATGACAGGATGCCAACCAGATCAAGTGAAATTAAGACACTTAAGATCTCACACTGTGTGAAATGACACTTTGAGAACATCTCAGATGCTGTACTGTACATCAAACCACTGTCTAATTTGCAATTATACCCCATAGTAAAAACAACTGATTAAAATAGAAAGTTATTTAATTTGCTTTTATAGAGATTAGTACAGTGGTGTATAACAGTTGCACAAAACACTCAGGAACCCCTGTCTTTACAGGTAGATTTAATAGCATTTTGTGCCTTGGGAGGGTGTTGGTTGCTGGCATTAGTTTTGAATGTTATATATACACTGAGTGTACAAAACATTAGGAACACCTGCTCTTTCCATGAAATAGACTGACGAGGTGAATCCAGGTGAAAGCTATGATCCCTTATTGATGTAACCTGTTAAATCCACTTCAATCTGTGTAGATGAAGGGGAGACAGGTTAAAGAAGGATTTTTAAGCCTTGACACAATTGAGACATGGATTGTGTATGTGTGCCATTCAGAGGGTAAATGGGCAAGACAAAAGATTTAAGTGCCTTTGAACGGGGTATGGTAGTATATATATATATATATATATATATTACACACACACACACACACACACACACACACACTATACTGGGAATAAGAAGACAGTTATGGCTGGGGCACTGAGATCAAACACTTGAACCTCTTAACAAGTACACTGAGATTTCGAAAGTCCACAGAACAGACAGGACCTAGACAGGATCCGCCTTCCCCAAAAGGATTGCTCTGCTCACCCACCTCCCGCTAACAAGACCCCCAATGAGGAGCAAAGGGCTGCTGGTGGATGCTTTGTCCAGGTTATAATCCCAAGGCACAATAAGGAAATAATGAGGCATTTAAATCGTTCATTTGAAATGCTTGACTTCGTTTACACAATGCCGAGAGTCAATTTTTTAAAGCAAAAAAATTATCAACATTTAAACAATGAATAAAAAATGAACACCCATGAACATTCTATTTTAGTATTGTGAACATCAGGAGTTTTTTTTGTTTGTTTGTTTGTTTTGTTAAATCTCACAGCGCTGTACCTTTTTTTTTTGGCGCAATATGAAAACAGCAAGAAAAACAGTTCATTTAAAACAACAATGTAACAAACAGACGCACAAGTGCGATTATGGATGGAGTGGCTGTTCTCTTTTAAAGGGGCAGTACAGTATAAGCAGAACTGTATGTCATTACATCTGGAATTCCTTAAAATTCCTTGCCCAACTACAGATTATAAATACGATTTAAAAAGGTATCGTCGCAACATCCTCCAAGGGAAAAGCGAGAAAATAAAGCTGCTCAGGGTTCCTTTAACCTCTGCAAAGTATATGGGACCCTGGCTTTTCACATCATCCATAGAGAGACTGCAACTCTGCCAATATCACTATGCCCTAACAGGCTACTGTACTGAGGCACCTGATGAATGATGCATGTTCTGGGTATTCCTGTCAGGATTTAAACTTGCAACCTTGTGGTATGAACTGAACTGACATCAATTCCCTACCCTGCACAAGAGTCGATGACCAAGCACCTCTGTTTCTAGTTATAATCCATTATATACTTACCTAGTTGCCGTAGCACAAGGGGCAGCTATAGATCACATTAAGAACATTATTGTGTACTACAAAATCAAACAAAAGCCCATTCTATTGTTTGTTTATCAACAAGACAGGCATTGTTATTAAAAGTATTCGGATTAATAAAAGTCAGATTTTATTAAAACCCTCAACATAGCAAAACTGTTACACGAGACACCAAATTGAACTGCCTTTTTTAAAAGAGAGAGAGCATGAGAGACATGTTTTAAAGAGCCATCTTATTCGGTAACTGTTTCATATTTATTCAGCCCTGGGCAGCACTAACTTAATGAATAATGTATTGTGGGGTCTGTCTCTCTTCTGAATGATCTCTATCAGCAAGCCATCTCTCCTGCACACACTGCACTCTGTGTCTACGCTGAGTAAAGAACAGAGGGAAAAAATGGCCATAAGGGAAAAAAGGATAAGAACTGTATAGATATAAAAAATGACAATGTAAACTGTTGATAGAAAATAGGAGGTGAAAACTATGGTGACACAAAGGTATGCATAATAAATTATTCTTCCATATTATATGTTACTCAGGTTTTAGGGTCTTCAACAAAAAAAAAAAAAAAAAAAAAATGAATCACAAGGGGAGTTGGTAGCTGCATTTCTATGTGAAAAGGCTAGTCTCCAGCACCATAAAACCTCAAAAATGAAATCCACTAGCTGTATCACGCTCACTAAAAAACATCTAGCCATATAAAAAAAGTTTATAAATCCTGGCAGAACCACAGCAGTACCTGCAACACAACAGACCTGAAATTAAAATCCCCAGGAGCATAATGATCGCGGAATGGCATGTCATCACATATATAGGCTGTACACGAGAGAGCTATTTCAAAACATCTGCATCTTTGATCATTTCATTGAGAAATCATATAATACAGCTGTGCAGCAAACAATGAAGCCCCTATACCCCAGAAAGTCATTTGTCCTCAATATGGCAGCAACATCAGGTCACAGGTCAATGTCATTGGGCATACATTGTTTATATAACCTTGCAAATATGAAGTCCCTACCTCAAACTGTATGAGGCACCGAGTGTTGCAGTGTCAGTTGCAGCATTATAAAATCACAGCCACAAATGGGCTTATTTCTCTTATAAAGACCCCTACAATCAAACTTCCAGAGAATAACAGAATAAATCGGTCTATCAAGCACAAACCAATATCTCAAACCTAAACACTTGACCACAATATGGTAGCCATTTTAGGTCAGATGTCAAAGTGAAGGGTACCGTTCGATTTTGTCTGCAGTTTCCTTAAGACTGAAAATATGAAGAAGTCAGCATTTCAAATGGGCCAAGTTCAAGCTGCTGCGGCAGATTTACAACTATTAACCAGTTCCCTTGAAAAATGAGGGTGCGAGGACAGGCTATTGGAGAAAATTCAAACCTAGCAGCACTCTGGAAGACGCCAACTACTAGATAGATCTGTACCCTCCCACTACTGCTGCACCTCTGTCTCACCAGTCCAGCTATGACTGTTTCTCACATCCTTGTTCTGTCCTCGCTGCCCTAACCCCATCCCTCTGCCTCTCCCCCCTCTCACTCTCTCCCCTCCCGCACTCTCTCCGATGCCCTCTGGAACTGTCACTCTTCCGCTAACAAAGCTGATTTCATTTCTGCCTTTGCCTCCCACCTCTCGAGTTCCTTGCTCTCACTGCAACCTGGCTCTCTCCTGATAACACTGCAACTCCTGCTGCCCTGTCTTCTCTCCACGTCCTGTTCCATATATGTATTTTACTTTGTATACAACTGTAAGTCGTCCTGGGTAAGGGCATCTGTGAAGAAATAAATAACAACAACAACAACAGCTATACACAAGCTCACTTAACAGGGATGCTTAAAAATACTGTCACTTGGTGTGCTTGAACATTTGTACAATTAATTATCAATGCCTGATTTGCTCTTTATGGAGTTTGAAGGCTTTGAAAAGAAGGCCAAGGCTTAAAATAAAGGGTCCGGACCCCCTGCTAAGCATTCCACATACCATTCCAGCCATGGGCGCCTGATGCTTTTCCAATCTGATTCCCTGTGGTTTGCCACCAATGGGAATTTCATATAAAGTTACATTCATCTGTGTCATTTCTGTATCCCAAACCCCATCTACTGTAGTCTAGTGACCAAATGCCTGCCAACACTTGAACACAGAATGCAATTGCTGGTGATGTACTTCACTTTATAAAGACTTATTATATACTGTAGCTCTCACTGCTTTACCACAACATTTTCTAGATTTACCTGCAATACACTATCATGACAGCTCTCAGAGATGTACATTTCAAATTTATTTTTTGGGGGTGTAAAAAGTAAATGGCGGTTGATTCTACGACAGATGTTAAGCTCGTGGAACACTTGAATAGCATCTTCAAAGCGAAGTGGTTTTATTTTAAAATGTTAAAGTTTTTTTTTTTTTTTTTTTTTTTTTTGAACAACAAAAATTGGAGTTTAGTCTTTTTTGGAAGTTTATATTACTCAGCCCTGCACAGCACTTCAAATCACCACCCTTTTTTTTTTTTTTCTTTTCCAATTTTTTGAAGTTGTAATTCTACTGTCCATGTTAAATTCAACCATTAGTCCTGGATGAAAACCTTATTTGTGCAGTTGATCCTGAATTTCTTAAATTAAACCAAAAAAAAGTACACTAATGCATTTTTGGTGTAGTAGTACTTCTAGAAACTTCTGACTAGTAGTCTTTCTTAATGTTCTCATATGTCAAATAGGAGGCACCAAGAAGTATCATCCTTGGTTAGAACTACTGTAACAGAAGTGAATGTGACAGAAACAACACGGTTCAGGGGCATAGACGAGTCAAATCAGGGGGAAGCTCGAAATAATAGCATTTAAAAATAATTTCCAAACAGCTTTTGAAGCCAATTAGATTTACAATGTTAAACATCTTGACAGCACATCAAGCAAATCAGTGCAATGTGGATCAACACAAACAAAAAGACAGCTTTAAGATGACAGACACACACACAGCAGTATTGATCTTTGTATTTTCTATAGAGAGAAAGGTGATCTCTATGGTAAACCAGAAGGTTAGTGTGGAGACGTTTCTGTGATACAATGTGCCAACAGTTTAACATTTCACCTGATGAAAGGTTACTACCTGTGACATAAATATCAATGGGCCATTTACTGAATCCCAAGAGGATTATTCCATATTTGTACTCCTACAATGAATTCCTTGGCAGAGGCTTCTCTTCTACTGCATAAACAGTGTGGCTTTACCAGTTCTAATAGGACCAGGTGGTGCTATTTGATTTCCAGGCTGGTCGTTTATCCTGCTTGAACAGGAGGAGAGGTGAGGGAAAAAAAAAAAAAAAAACAGAAAAAAAGCTGTATTTTATATATATATAGACATATATAAATACATATAGACACACACACAGAGCATCAAAAGAAACATAATACTTATATTTGGACCAAATTCACTAGATGCGATTGAAAAATGACAAACTTTTAGAGCAGGTGCAGTGACTTTTTACTGTGCTGATTAACAACTGACATCACAAAGATCTTGGGCTGGTGTTGTGACTCTTGGTCTCCCAGTTCGTGGCCTGTCATTGACAGAGTTATACCATGTCTCGCCATGTTTGAAATTGCTGGCTGTGAGCACCCAAGATGGCGAGCCACAGTATGCTGCCCTAGTCCAGCCTCCAACATGCCAATTGCATGAAGGTGCTGCTCTCTTGACAGATGTATCATACTGTTTTTTTTCCCTACGATTTTCTTTATTGCTTTTATTCAAGCTTGTAATTCAACAGCTGAAATCACTCCATATCCAGTGACCAATCAACTGTCTCACTAATTACGTGATTAACTGCATATGCTTCAGTCATAGTCACTCAAGCATGTCATGGTCAAGGATGAATGATCGAGTGATTAAAAAGAAACCAAAACCATTTTGTCAATGTACATCATTTATATACCTCATTTTTTTCAAAAATTAATTTGTTATAATAGTGATAAGTTTAAATCAATTTTGATGCTCTGTATTTTATTTATATAATTAACATATACAGTACCAGTCAAAAGTTTGAGTACACTTGATGGAAACTAGGTTTTTTTCATAATTGACAATGTTTACGTCATATACATTTCTGTAAATACTTGAAAATGAAAACATGTTACAATATACAAAACAAAACATAAGTATCAAAGCAATGTTCAAGAAAATAGAAAACTGCCTCTAAATCTTGGATTCCTCAAAATAGCCACCCTTTGCCTAAATAACAGCCTCACAAACACAAGGCATTCGGTTAACAAGTTTCAGCAGGAAATCACCAGACATGCCTTCCCAGCATTTCTGCAGCAATTCCCAGAGATGTAGGGCACTTGTGGGTAGCTTTACTTTGACTCTTCTGTCCAGTTCGTCCCATACAAGTTCTATGGGATTGAGGTCTGAAGACTGGGCAGGCCAGGTCATTAGATTGTGTTATTCTTCACTTTCCTTCTTCGCCAGATAGTTCTTGCACAACTTTGAGGTGTGTTTCGGGTCATTATCTTGCTGAAGAATGAAGGACTGCCTAACTAGCCGTAATCCTGATGGAATAGCATGACTCTGAAGTATGCTTGCTTGAGCTTGCCATGGACTTGGTAAAGATCACCAACTCTGTCACCAGCAAAGCAACCCCAGACCATGACACTTCCTCCTCCACGCTTGACAGTGGGAACCACACATGCAGAACTCATGCGCTCACCCTCTCTGCATCTTACAAATACTTGGCGGTTGGACCCAAATATTTCAAATTTTGGCTCCGCGGTCCATAAGACTGACTTCCATTCCTCAAACGTCTAGTTTCTGTGTTTTCTGACCCAGGCAAGTCTCTTCCTTTTATTCTGCACTCGTAACAATGGTTTCTTTGCAGCAATTCTTCCAGTTAGGCCAGTTTCTCGCAATCTCCTCTGAACAGTTGATGTTGAAACATCTGTACTTCTACTAGCATTTAGCTGAGCTTGTATTTCAGGGGCAGTTAATCACCGGTTTCGCAGATTTGTGACTCGAATGAACTTGTTCTCCGATTCTGAGGTCACCCTTGGCCTGCCTGACCTTGTTCGGTCCTCATGAGTGCCAGTTTCTTCAAATCGTTTGATGGTCTTGGCCACAGCAGTTACAGACACTTGCAAAGTTCTTGCGATTTGTCTTAAATATTGACCTTCATTTCTTAAAGTAATTATAGACTGTCTTTTTTCTTTGCTTAACTGAGCGCGTTTTGCCATTTTCTGCTCCCTTACATTCAGGAATGACAAACTTGTGCCTATGTTACCTATATTTATAGTAATCATGGACCTGTTAACAATAATTGGTGACAAAAGGTTAATTAGGTAACATGCTAGTTAACTCAGAGAACAACAAAGACACTTTTATACTTAGGCCAGTTCTCTAACACTGTGTTATACACATTTCAGGCTTTTAACTGACTTGGGCTTCAGACTGAAATCCCCTTGGTTTGGGTGACCATTTCATTGAAATTGACAAGATTTATATTTTCATTAAAAAATTAAATTTTTGAATGCAATTCACTTTTGATTATCAGCTTATATAAGTACACGTATTATATAATGAAATATTAAGTGTTTATAGACAAGTTTATACAGTTAAAAGCATAGATAATCATGAAAAACCTGGTTCAAGCAGGTGTACTCAAACTTTTGACTGGTACTGTATATAAATATATATAAATAAATTGAACTGAACGATGGTTGATTGAAAAGTGTTGGATGTGGCAGGTTGTAATTGAATGATTGACTGTCATATATATATATATATATATATATATATATATATATATATATATACACACACACACACACACACACACACACACACACACACACACACATATAGCTGTGAAAAAGTATTTGCCCCCTGCCTGATTTTCTGCATTTTTACAAATTTTTCCTATTGAACTTGGTCAGATCTTTCTGTGTGTTGTAGTAGTATATAGAGGAAGTCTGACAGCAAAAAAATGACACCAATGTTTGGTGCTTCTTTCATTTGTTTGGTGTGTAAGGTAATCAAATATGCAATCTTCAGGTATGAAAAAGTTATTGCCTCCCTATTTAACTCTACCCAATTAAAGGGATAATTAGGATCAGCTGTTTAAAATACAAATCTGACTAACTTTAGCCCTTACCATCAGAGTAACGTTGTCAGCACACAGGTTCTAGAGGCACGATCAAAACTAATTCCTGAAGACCTCCAGAAAAAAGTTGTTGATGCCTATCAGTCTGGAAAGGGTTACAAACCCATTTCTAAGGCTCTGAGGCTCCACCAAACCACAGTCAGAGCCATATTGCCCAAATGTCCAAAGTTTGGGACAGCAGTGAATCTTCAGTATTAGGTCCTCTGCTATTCCTAATCTACATTAATGATTTAGATTCTGGTATAGTAAGCAAACTTGTTAAATTTGCAGACGACACAAAAGTAGGAGGAGTGGCAAACACTGTTGCAGCTGCAAAGGTCATTCAAAATGATCTAGACAAGATTCAGAACTGGGCAGACACATGGCAAATGACATTTAATAGAGAAAAGTGTAAGTGTAAAGTGTAAATATCATATGGGAGATATTGAAATTGGAGAAGGAATCTATGAAAAAGACCTAGGAGTTTTTGTTGACTCAGAAATGTCTTCATCTAGACAATGTGGGGAAGCTATAAAAAAGGCTAACAAAGAAGAATTGTGAGGGTCTGGAATCAACTCCCCAGTAATGTTGTTGAAGCTGACACCCTGGGATCCTTCAAGAAGCTGCTTGATGAGATTTTGGGATCAATAAGCTACTAACAACCAAACGAGCAAGATGGGCCGAATGGCCTCCTCTCGTTTGTAAACTTTATGTTCTTATGTTCCCAGGAGTGGCCGTTCTGCCAAAATCTCTCCAAGAGCAAGGCGTAAAATAGTCCAGGAAGTCACAAAGAACCCTAGAACAACATCCAGGGAACTGCAGGTCTCTCTCGCCTCGGCTAAGGTCAGTGTTTATGACTCCACCATCAGAAAGACACTGGACAAAAATGGGATTCATAGCAGAGTAGCAAGGCGGAAACCACTGCTCACTAAGAAGAACATGAATGCTCATCTCAAGTTTGCCAAAAAGCACCTGGGATGATCCTCAAGAGAACAATGTTCTATAGACAGATGAGTCAAAAGTGGAACTTATTGGCCAACATGGGCCCAGTTATGTCTAGCGAAAAACAAACACTGCAACGACTTGCCATCATTGAAGGAACCATGAATTCTGCTTTGTATCAGAGAATTCTACAGGAGAATGTTGGGCCATCTGTCCGTGAGCTGAAGCTGAAGCGCAGCTAGGTCATGCAGCAAGACAATGATCCGAAACACACAAGCAAGTCTACATCAGAATGGTTGAACAACGAGAAATTTAAAGTTTTGGAATGGCCTAGTCAAAGTCCAGACCTAAATCCCATTGAAATGTTGTGGCAGGACCTCAAAATAGCAGTTTATGCTCAAAAACCCACAAATGTCACTGAGTTGAAGCAGTTCTGCATGAAGGAGTGGGCCAAAATTCTTCCACGGCGCTGTGAGAGACTGATCAATAACTACAGGAAGTGTCTGGTTGCAGTTATTGCTGCTAAAGGTGGCGTAACCAGCTATTGAGTCTAAGGGGGCGATTACTTTTTCACACGGGAGCATTGGGTGTTGTACAACTTTTTTTAATAAATAAATGAAGAGTATCAAAATTGTGTGTTATTTGTTCACTCAGGGTCCCTTTTATCTAATATTAGATTTTGGTTGAAGATCTGATATCATTCAGTGTCAAAAATATGCAAAAATGCAGAAAATCAGACAGGGGACAAATACTTTTTTCACTGCACTGAATCTTGGTTAATATTTGAAGTTGTTTGCTATTGTTCTGAATGGTTTATCTGTAAATCTGCCTTTTCCTGGCTTTGAGATTGTCTGAAGTATCCAAAGTGCCAGGATTGATAAGCCTGCCTTATTCAAAAGGTTACATCACACAGTTGAATGGAATGAGGAGGCTGTTCAGTCGCAGCACTTAGGATACTACAGACAAGCTCAAAGCCAGGTAAAAAGCAGAAAAATGATAAATCAAACTGATGCAACAGAGCCACTCCGAATGACTACAAGCACCTTGAATAGAAAAGTTTGATGTAAATAAGCAATGGAAATTAAATCTGAACTTAAATGTTATTTAAGAATGCAAAGCAAATAGAGATACAAGGGCTACCACCAACAAAGAAAGAGAATGATAAAAGGGTCAGAATTCTGAATGAAGAGTGGCAAAAGAAAAGTTAACAACTTACAGTATAACAAAAAGATTCACTGAATCGGTATACTTGTGAGCAAGATTTTTCTTGAATGGATGTACTATTATTATATTTATTTATTTATTTATTACTATATTTATTTTTTTGCACTGATAGAACATTTATTGTCATGGAGTAAGTGAATAATATTGTACATTAAGCGTGCTTTTTACTGCTGTGCAAACTTCAGTGAAGGGTTCTGCACACCTACTAAAAGTACCAGCTGTCACAAGAGAGCCGTATCTTGCCAGGCTATTTCATAGTGTTATTAGAATTCATAACCGCAGGTTTGCCCTCAAGGCTGTTGAGTCACATTAAGTGTTAAAATGTGGGTCTGTCCAAAGAGGAAAGGATTTAAGATTACTATAATATATATTTTAATGAAGAAGCCGACGATTAAGGCAAAGTTCAAGCAGCATCCGTCACCAGTCCACAGAGCATTTCAAATCAAACGATAAGGGCCTCCATCTCCATGTTTCGATTCACAGACCATCACCCTCCAATTTGGCTTTCAGCCACAGCACATTTTCTTTTAACACTTTGGAATGGATTCAACTGTACTTAAGGATAAAAAAAAGGAAATGCCCCCCATTGCCAGATGTCCTGAAACTGCTCCAATCATCATCCCATTTACAATTACTCCATTACCTGGTACAGTGGCTGAACACAGTCACCGGTGTACTTTGTGTCTTCTCCCTCTGCATCAGGGGGTTAGACTGAACCCGAGCTCTGAGCCAGCATTCTTCGCTCAAGAGGAGTTACATTTCTGGCACCACTAGCCACTAGGTAACAAGGCTTAAGCGCACCACAGAAACACTGAACCACAATGCTGTGCAAACAGTTTGAAGGTATTTTCATTACAGTAACAATACAATGATCTTGACACTAGTTACTAAAAACTAAAAGGGTGTTTGGCAAACATGAAATTCTGTTCAAATCTATGAATAGTCGAGTAGGTGGGAGTTTGTGCTTTGGGAAAGGCTTGTTGTAACAACCTTCAGTTGTGAGCATTTCATCTCCCCATCATTATGAATGGGGGGTGAATACACATTATTAAACCAATCTAACAAGCCTTTCACAAGATACAGTTAAGTCAAAAGCTTTCATAAAAATGCATTTCGAAACAAACAATCATACACTCTGCAGTATACCAATAATAAGAAACAATTTTTTTTTTTTTTTTGGTTAAGTTTCTACAGTACATATTGCACCACTGAATGTTTGTTAATGAGGGGGCTATTTTGATAGTCTTTATTGAGCTACTGAAGGACATGTATTCGAAGCGATTGAGACCTTTCCTATAAGTAGAAACAGCAGCATATTATCAAGACAGAGATCACAGGACATTATTACTGCTGTTCACAGAACACCCACTACTCCTCTTTCCACAGCAATAATGCTTTAGAAATAATAGCAAGAAACATCTAGCAGGCGAGTCAGAAAGCGACAGGTAGAAATATGCTGTAACCCAGATAAATGCATGTACTGATATTTTACTACTGCAGTATGAACATAACTTCCTCTTCCTAGAAACTCTGCACACACGCATATTAAGAAATTATACTTTGACAGCAGATTAAAAATTATTTCTAATGAAAATATAGAGGCTGGTAAACCCCCCCCCCCCCCCCACATCATCTTCAATTATACATGTTCCTAATTAAATCTTTTAAAAGGTTGAGGGAGAGGGGTTTTCTGAAATAAATAACAGATCATCAATAACACCACCACGGGCGATTTACTTGAAGTAAAAAAAAAAAATATATATTAAAATCACTTGAGTCTACCACTTTTCAACATGGTTTGGTTAGAATATTCTGGTTCTTATGGGACACAGTTATTTTGATTTCAAGTGCAGTACGATTGAAAGCTGAGGCTAGATGAGAACTTCAGCTTTATAGAAGAAGAGCGAGCCACAGCTTCCTCTGCAGTATGCAGCTGTTTAAGACAACACAGTAAAGAATGAATGATCAAAGACATCCACTCCTGCTCCCTCTCTCCCTCCATCTACCACACATCTGGTTAGAGGAGAGGCACCTTTTATTGTCTCCTCCGGCTCATTCTAGCCTTTTTTTTTTTGTGAGATCAGATTAATCTTTTAGAATAAAAAAGTGCACTGTAAAACTGTTTCACGATAATGTTATTAAAACATTAAAGGGGGCTTACTTTGAAGGGGGCTTTACTTTTTTGCAGGAGAGGAATAAAACACATGTAAATATAAAAGATCTATTTTTTCAAGAAACAACAACCACAGATGGGAGCACTTTGAGACTTTTGATTTGAAGGCTGCAGCACTAGAATTTTAAAACTACAGGAGATTGAGTTTTGAAATCCAGAATAAAAGTTGGAAGTGTCCCATGCGGCTTTAACCAACAGAAATACACCAAACCAAACTCTAAAAGAGTATGCAGGAAGTAAGCTTTTGGTTTCCCATAAACGTTTCTGAAGTTCACGTAAATATTGAAATGCCTCTGGTGACACAGCCTCTCTGTTCTATCGTCCCTTCCCATTCATTGCGTTGGAAACACAAAACATCACAGCAGTTGGTGTTTATTTGGTTTTGCATTTTTTGGATTATACAAAAAAATGAACACTGGGTTTTAACATGGTGCTCATTGCATTAAAAAGCTCTCATTTTCATTTATGAAACGTTTAAGTCTACTCAAGCCAATTTTATAAAATCGTTCATACCCATGAACCACTTACATAATGTTGAGTATTTTGTTATAATATACTAAAAAAGAAATCCCTTTTTCTACAATATTTACAGGGGATCAGGGAACACAAGCTGCCAATTTGCATTTGTCTTTTGCCAAATCACATCATGAACTTGTGATAGCACAGCAGGCTCTACCAGCACTGGAAATCCAGACAATAGTATTATTTGTACAGCAATCAGCTTCATGAACGGGCTAGCCTTTGGGACATACTGTAACACGGTATGTGGCTGTTCCTGTAAATTCCAAATACAAAAGACTGGAAAGCAGGCAGATTTAAAGTTACCACAAGCCAAAAACAGACAGAATCAGCTGTTTGTTTAATAGAACCCTAACAGTTTGCTGACACCTGATAAATATATCTAATAAATGAAGTGCAGTGCTAATTATTGGTTAAGGAAAAAACAAAAACCACCACCACCACAACACCTCAAACACAGGTTTCCAAAGTTGTATCTCGTGCAAAAAGAAACACAGATTTTAACAATCCGATCATGTAAGCCTGCCTGAGGTTACTTTCATCCAATGTCTATTTTATTAAAGTTGTTATGCAAACTGGTAAGCAGCTCCATAGGAACAAGTTATCTAACTTGCTGTCAGATGTACTGTTAAATGGTTTATTAAAAAAGGCAATGGGTGTTAGATAACTCTCCAAAAGACCAACTAGCCTACACAATAAATACTTCATATGCTACTAATAGACCTCTCTCAGCTATCAAAGGCTGGCAACAATATTTTAATTGCAGAGCTCATTTTCCAATTCATGAAAAAACATAAAGAAAAGCTGAAAATATACTTTAGATTTCTACCTAATTCCAAGATAGTTTTTTCAACAGTGTTTATGACGGCAGTGTTTTAACATTTACTGTAATATATCCATCACATTATTATTTCTTACATTCAACATGGGGAGATCTCTTTCTCTGTGAAGTCCAATGTGTAAGTTTTCACTTGACCCATTCCTGCAATATTATCAATTCATTGTCAATGAAAATAGGGCAGCAGAATACAGTTGTTGGCTTCTAGCCACCCTTTAGGAATGTTGCAGGCAGAATTGTATTGGAACAGCCAGCACTGATCGGTTTACAGGGACTTAACACCGGTTTCCATTCACAAAATTTGAAACATTACAACCCCCGCTCAAATTAAATCCTAAAGCTAAACAAGTTTAATCTTCTACCATAATTGCATTCATTTCAGTTACTACATATCTGAACAGATTTTAGAGGGGCGCAATTGAGCGTACATTCAGTAACTACTGCCAAAAGGAACATAAACTTTGAGTGCTGCAGTTCTTCACTGCTCTCACCTCATATGGAAAAGGACACTTCATTAACACTGACTGCAATGTAAATATTTTAAGCACAGTGCAACTCAGATATGAGAAATAGCAAGGGAGAGATTAAATATTACTCAAACACAATCCAAGAGACAGATACTGTGAAGGCAGGGGCAGGAATGGATCTGAGTAGCAATGCTTCAAGAGTGAATTGAAGGAGTCTTGAAAGCCTACACTGGGGCAGCATAGACAAAGATTTTATTAAAACTATTGAACATAGAACATACAAGGTGAACATATTACTTATGCACATGCACACACCCCTTACGGAATGAAAATATATTTTAATATATTGAGAAATAGAAGGTAATAATACATTGATACACTGAATATATTTAAATATATTGAAGATTACAAAATGTACTATAGAATATATGCCAATATATTTATTGTATAATATATAAATCATACTCCAATATTAGTTTGGTAGGGGGGCATGTGAATGCTTTTAAATGTAGTTAGTTATATAAATGCAAAAAAAAAAAAAAAAAAAAAAACCATTCAAGAATATTGAAAACCTTAGGACTAAAATGACACCATACTGTATGTAAATATATTTACAAAATATATTTCCTTCCAAAAGAGACTGTTAAATTATCCAACAGTGCAAACCCATAAACTAAACATTCTGAAAAGTTAATAATGTAATGTAAGCCGATTACATACAGTAGGCAATATCTAACACCGACAAACAAACATGCTTATAACAACCTGGTACAGGCCCAGTATAACAGCCCCCAAACACTTGCACATCCCTATTTCACTGTAGTACTGTGTTGATGAAATGATTAAAACATAAGTATGTACACTTACACTATGCACACCCACACACTGAATTCCTATAAACATCCAAGTACTCAAACACAATTTAAAAAGTCCCAACAGAATTGCAGCATCACACACTCAAGGCAACACCGTGTTAATATGAAAACAACAAGGCCAAAAAAAGAGAGCTCAGTTTCCTACCTGTAGCCCTCGCCGTCTCAGAATGCTCGACTCATCCATGGTAGTGTTTGGACCCTCTCATTCCTCCCCACAACAGTACAGCCACGCTGCGCTGCCTCACATCTCACCAAGCTAAATCTGATCTTAGCAGCTGCTCAGCACTGACATCACAGCTTATCTGATTGGAGGGTGAAAGTCAGCTGACTCTCCCCAGGTTATTCACTCCAGTAACTTCAGGACATTGTCAGTGCTTCTGTTTAACACAGCTGCATGTGGACTCTCGCCACATTTACCTGCTGTAAACACACTTGAGCCAGGGTGACCATTAAGTAAAGGAAATCCTGTGAGTAATGTGTGGCTATGAAAAACAATGTGACCGGCATCCTGTTTGCAGTAATAAGTAGCTTGTTTTAAAAGAAAGGGAGCTAGCTTGAAGGTCAGAGAGCCCAAGTAAATCAGCAGTGATACCTTCAGTGTAGACAGCAGCTGGATCTGACAGAGGAAAAAAAAAAAAAAAAAAAAAAAAAAAAAAAAAAAAACAGGACGCAGCTGGTCAGCCAACCAGCAAAGCCTGGCACCAGTTCTTTCAGAGGACATGTGAAAACAAGGGTCCAAGTAAGGCAAACACAAGCTGCTACCGTTCCGACAGCCAACAAACTCTCTCGTCAGTGCTGGCATTTACCTCGGCACGCTGAAACCTGATTCATTTACACAAATATATCTGTGGTGTCAATTTCAAGTGTCGGCATTCGCAATTTTTGTATTCTCCTTTCAAACCATTTCTTAGTTGCTAGTTATTCTAAAACCTCGCCAGGGTACATAATCAGGCCTTACACGCTCAATGTGAGCCCTCACTGCTGCTCAACTAACCAATCTAAATCATTAGCATTCAGAAAAAATAAGTTGTGCGATTTCCATCATGCAATTTCCACCCACCAATTTCACAGTCTGTTTCAGCTTCTGGTTCTCTTTGCTCTTTCTTCCCATCTTATTTCAATTCAGTGCGGCCACGGTATGAATATTAAGTGGCCCCCCTGACTTGCACTGTCTTTCCAATAGAGGACAAATTATTTCGGACAATAAAAGCATAATGAGAGAGATACAGATAGCAAGAGCAGCAAAATACAGGTCAAAGTGGTATGTGTGTGTGTCCTCTCTGTAATGTTTATATGGACAGATGAGACTCATTTACATGAGCATCCACACAGAAAAAATATTTCCCTTCTCGACTTCAAAGTGTGCTGATGTACAATCAAAGGGCTTGTATAAAAAGATGAATTTGAAGGTGTATTCCGTTGCAATTAGATGTGACCACTGACTACTCGGACATTCTCTTCATATAGGCAGATGTTAAGAAAATATGCTGCACCATGCATGGGAATGTAAAGCCTGTACATGGCAATTAAAATCTGTATTTTTTTTTTTTTTTATTAATTTTGTATTAAATATGAGGTCTTAGCTAATAAGAATAATACAAATACATACCCATTAGATTGTATAATGATGCCCTCTGATTACTACAAGCTTAAAGTACCATTAAGAATTATAATACATTTTGAAAACTTAATTCAGGCTGGAACATTTGCACAAACATAAACACTGTACTCTACAGTCTTTCTTTGCAAGTCGCTTGTGGATAATAATTTCTAATAAGTCACTTACTGATCCTTTTGCCTACAACACTTTCTCCCCCCCCCCCCCCCCCCCCCCATATCAATAAATTTTAAATTTTGGTTTATCATAGTGTTTAACGTATTAAATTGGAAAATATGCACACATGCACATAGCACAATGAACAATGTTTTATTTTTATGTATTCTGGGATCACACATGGGAGCCACAGTTAAAGCTTTCAAACATACCCATGCATTCTGTATATACACACAGGACACATGTTTGTTACAGCTCATTGTAAACCTCAGCTGAGCTGCAATATGGCCCTGTGTTGCAAGTTCACGGATTAACATTCACAAAACAACGTGACCCATAAGGGTGCGAGTCGGAGTTCTGGTTCAGCCAGTAGGGGTGAGATCTGTCCAGTATTTTAGTCCAGGGATGCACAGAATTTCTGGGTCTCATTTACTCCCAGTGGGTGGGTTGGCTTTTCTGTGTGATTGGCTGGAGTGGCTGCCTTACAGCAAGGAAGAAAAAATAAATAAAAATAATTAAAACAAAAAGGAAAGGCACTTTGCACCGAAGTGTGTTCCAAGAAAACTGATTGATGCAGCAGTAGTTACCACTAATGACAGTGTACAGAGAACCAAACACTGGGAACTGGAAAGGAAAATACTAATAAAAATAAGTCAGAAAGACTGAAAATATATACATTTGAAAGACTTAAAATACCAGCAACTGTCCCTCACAGGACAGGTGATATTTGGGTTTGGGTCTTCTATTAGATCAGGGTCACAGACCCAAGGTAACAGGTGGAAAGATGGCTGCAAGCGGGCGGCCCTGCACCATGTAAGTGAGCGTCTTGACCGTTTTGAGAAGGGTTTTGAGAAGGGGTTATAGAGCTTTATACCTCATCTCACACACATGAGAATCTGTAACGGAACTGCATGTTACACAGCTCATTGACAGTGTTATTGTAGGGGTTTTCATTTTTTCTGGTCCAAACCTGGTTATTGTGCATAAAGGCTTTGTGATTAAGTAAGCTCCACAGTTTAGCAGTAAAAAAGCTGAAGAGGAGACACACAAACCTGAGAAAGACATTTTAAAAAAAACATTTAAACTGGGTTTCAAAGCAAGCGATGGAGGGAAGCTCTGTCATACTCTATATTAGTGAAACAGTAATAGTTTAGGAATCAACACTGTCAGCCTGTGTGTTCATGAAATATTGAAATCCAACAAATACAGAGACACTCGCCACACAGCTGAATAATTTGTCAAGAGTCTGACATTTCAACTATAAATGCTTCATCAGCGAGTGACATTTTTCATTTACCAGCCTGGTTTTATATATGTACAAGTGCAGCGGCCATGATAAATTTCATTATGATCACCTCAAGATTTATTTATATCATATGTTTTCAAGGAAAGGTGATCTTGTCCCCAATGCTTTAAGCATTTGTGGAATTAAATAAGCCATGTTTTTATTTTTCATTATATTAAACTTGAATGCAAGCCAAGATATATATTCCAATTCCCTAAAAAGGATTAATGAAATCCTTTCCGGTGTTCACTTACTTATTTACTGTATTTTAGATTCCATCTACCAAAACAACAACTTTGAACTCATCAAAACAGAATTTCAAGATTTACCAGATATAACTAATCTAGTATCAAATGCACAGGATTTGTAAACAGCCAGGAGTAAAAAACATGATTCAAAATGAATAGTTAAATAATGATAACAAATGACCTTGGGGGGGGGGGGGATCAATGATACTACTTTGATTTTGTATTTCATTCACACAAAAAGATGTTTTCTTTGTATAATACTTACCTAATATATAGTGTATAAAACCACAGTTATCCTTTACGGACGTCACTTGTAATAAAAATGAAGGTGAATTCGCCGACAGTGACAATGCCCTGGATCAGGATTATGACAATCTTATCTCAAAATCTACCGTGAAAAAAAAGTATTGATTTCCTGTCAAACTTTATCATGGTGAGGAGTGATGCACACACAATTTGAAGGAGCAGTACACGCCTGGGGGCATAAGATATAAAAGGACAGGCTGCGAAAACACTCTAGAACAATAATAACCTAGCTTTGGGGATTAGTTAAATGCTTCCTCAGTAAGGGACCAAGGGTAGCTCAGCCGTGCAGACCGAAACAGCCGAATGCAGAAACGTGCAGTCTAAATACGTTGAGGGACCTTCACTCCAGTTATCAGATTGCTGGAGCTCATACAACAGCAAAGACCTGGGTGAGTGTAGGGAGACTCCACCTACGTGAAGGCAGAGGGAAACTTACAGTACAGTAGTGGTCAGCCCTACAAATGTTTATCTACCTCCTCCTGTCACAATTCTAATAGGATTAGGATGTCTCCAGCAGATCGGGGGGTTCGGCAGGGGGTTAAAGCATCTATATGTCCGCAGTTTAATTTCATATTCTATTTTCATATTCTAAATGCAGTATTCAAAATAAATCCTGGTCATGGTGTGATATTGGGAGATATATAGCAACTGAGTCCCAGAATTACATACTGGTAAAAAAAATAAAATAAAAAACCACAGAATTTCTGCCAATGTTAGTGCTGCAACAAAACTAATAAAATAACAATACTAATAAAAACACCTTTTCAAATTTTAAAAAGTGATTACAAGGGAAAGGGGCATTTTTTATAGCTTGCGCAATGCCACTTTCTTTTGTATTTAGCTTGGAGGGCACTGAGACATCAGGCATGCTCTCCAGCTGCCAATGTCTTCTGCCAGACGATGCGTTTTTTCAAAAAGATAAACATGGCAAAACGTCCTCCAAAAAACACAAGCAAGGCCAAAATAAATTACTAGTCACTTATGCAAAGCTTGTGATATAAAAGAAAGAAATAATAAAAAACTGACTGGGAGGCAAAGCTGTTGGCCCCCAAAGACTACCCTTGTAGTGACAATCAGGAATGGGGAAGAGTTGGGCCCTTCAAGGAATCTTTGCAGTGCAATGAAGAGGAGGAAGCCGAACGCTCAAGAAAAAGAAATGGAAATATCAGGGGCCTGCCTGCAGAGCCAATATATTGTGTTGTCTTTTTTTAACCTTAAGCAGTTTACTGTAAAACACACAGAACCTCATTTTGAAGAATGGATTCAACTTATCATACAGTACATGACCATGCTTGTGTAGATATTTCTAATGCTCCAAGGGTACTTCACTCCTTATACAATCTGTGAATCTGGTTGCAATTGGAATTCAATATAACAGTTTAAAAAAGCATCACATCAAAGCATATAAAACGATGTGTAGCAAATGTCTGAGAACTGTTGTAATAATGATACCAATAGGCGCTATTCTTTCGGCAGTATTTCTTATTCAACATGATTAGCTTACACATTAAATCAATGAAAAGCTTTTGCTTGGTTTCTCATGTTCTGACCACCCTACGCCCCCTAATTGAAAAGATAAACCATGCATGTCCTGCAAAAACACAAACAAACAAATACAATTAAATTAAATAAATAAATAAAGTTAAGGATACAAGATGCATTATTTGTATACTGCAACTGCTAAGAATACAAAGTAGCAATCTAACTTCCAAGTTTAAAACGTTTCTTAGTTGTCATTTCTCCAGTCTAATCACATCAGAATGCCAAATAAAGAAATATCATCTCAAAGAGGTATATAACTAAACCCTCCTCCTTGTCATTCTCTGAACCAAGCTGTGGATGTTTGAGGGTCTAATGGAGTAGCAAACGTGCAACATGGAACAATTCAAAAGACTTCTAGTATTAAGGATTTGGTTTTTTAAAAAAAAAAAAAAAAAGCCACGAGGGCAAAGTCACACAAGCTCATATGACTTTTAAAAACCCAAGCTTGTTTCCAAGGGATTCATGGTCCAGGGATTCTTCATTCTCTGCCCACATTCTTAAAGCATTAATGAGGCGCTCCTGAAAACAGAATTTCATTAAAAACTGGTCATTTCTGCAGGAAAATGTCTCCGAAACATGTTAATTCCCCACATGGTGGGCATGCCTCTGCAGCTGTCTGATATGGTTTACAGGATTCCTTGTTAAATCAAATGAAGGCTCAGACGCAGAGTATATAAATACCCAACAAATAACACAGACTCTGCAAAGCATGAAGATCTATGAAGGGTTTGTAACCACCAATATCACAGGAACTGAAACTCACAATACCAGAAGTACACTACAAGCATAGCTTATGGCAAGCCATACAAACCTTGAGTTTCGGTATTTCTCTCACTCAGGAGGTCCACACAACCTTTATTGATTTTGATTATTCAGAATACAACATGCTTCCAGACAATTGCGTTAGACCTACAGCCAATCATATTCATGCCAGGTGTCGATTAAGTCAATGACTGTGTTGCAAAACCTGAAAACATCTCCCCTATTGATGTTTTGTATGTTGGCTTAGAAGTCCTGCATTAGCAAACAGCTCTGGAAAAGCCAATAATTTTAATAGTGTAGGGTTGAGAATAATGTCCAACAAAGTGGTCATTACCTGCTAGATAATGGAACTGAAGGATAATAACTGTTTTATTCAAAACAAGAGACGATCAGTGAGGTTTATAATACCCCATTATAAATGGAAACTTCTATTCCACAGCATTACTTAGACAACATTTACACCACCATTTCACCCCCTAAACATTGCTACATGATGCCTAGAAAGGTAGAGCTGAAACTGAATATGGGAAATGTTAGACACTAGATCAAATAAAATATTTGTGAAAACAGCACTAAAAAGCAGAAAAAACATACATACATAAAACCAAGTAAAACAAGACAAACGGCATTGTATCCTATTGGTTTTGTAAGAGTAGTAAATTATGGTGGTGTGTATTCTTCTCGTCTGCATATGTGCTACTCCAAATAATTCACCCCTGGAATGTCTGTGCTGTGGAGACGTGTCCCTGACATTTAAACCGTATTTGACACATTTAAAGAATGCCACTCACCATTCACTGTGTATTAACACAACGCATGCCAATCAGCATATGCCAATCTGCATATAAACAGTGATTATTTCTAACACAGTATGCATGGCACTCTGATTCACAAACACAGGCTCTCCTTGTGGTTCAGTTTCCCCGACAAGGAGGGTCAAGTTCAGAAGGACAGATTAAACATAGAATCCAACAATTAAATGGAGGTCACGCCTGTCAATAATAAATCAGAAAAACGTAACAGAATGTTATTGAGGCGGCATGCTTGTTACGGAAAACCCCAGTAAGAAGTTCAAGGTTTTTCTGAGACTCAGCTGCAGCATTTTCTGAAATCCAGCTGCAAATATATGGCCTGGGGTGGGGGGAGTACTTTCCCTAGTGGTGAGTATTCAGTGTCTGGGATGCTAAATTATCAGGCTCTTCCATTAAAACTCTTCTTCAACTGTTCATCGGGCTAATTGTCTGATCAACTGTCGAAGAATGTATCATAAGCACAGCCTACTGGTCTGCCAACAACAGCGCAGAACTGTACAATTGAGGGTTTTCACCCATATGACCACAGAGCCATACTGGTGGTCAAAACAGCCTATTTGCGCACGGCCAGTGCTTTTTACACACTTAGAGAGCCATGAACTCCCCAACCTCGACTTCAGAGATATCTGGATCTATTTAGTTGAGAACCCCTCTCCCTACACAGCTTCCCAGGTGAAGGCACATAAAAGTACCGCTAGTTATAAGCATTTCATGCCAGGATGGGTAAACAGCCCGACTGTCTAGCATTTAGACAAGAAGTAGTTCAATGTTATCAAGACCAAGGTAGGGAATGCTATTGTTAGGAACATGACTGTATCGCTAGCTCAAACATGACACAGTTTTTACCTATAAAAAGATTGAAACAGGCGGAAGGTACAGCTGTTCCGTTTACTCGTTTTTCTTTCAATATTGAAATACAGATGAATATTTGCAAAATGCAGATTATTCGGCTATGAAAACTCAGAAACTTACAATGATAAACAGACTGTGATCCTAGGTCTTTCTCCCAGTACAGAACACTTACTGCAACAAAACAAGGAATGTCTTTTTTGAAACTACACTATTAAAAACAAAGAACAGTATAGCTAATAATTAATCACTGCTGATTCAAATTTAGATCCACAGATTCATTATTATTATTATTATTATTATTATTATTATGCACATCCCACAATCTATTTAGATTATTATTTTTATTATAGCCATTTAACACTATACTGAATAAATTATTTCTCCCAGCTATTTCTGGTCTTATGCTGCCATCTAGTGGAGTAACACGGTTATGTATGATGAGTAAAGGGTAAGTGTAAACTGTGTGTTTTGTGGCCCCGCGGAGGAGAGTAAAACGTTTTTCGCCACTGTTGATTTCACTTCGCAAGCCTGTCTCCCTTTTGCTTTTGTTTTATTCTTGTCAGTAGGTTATTTTATCGGCTCGAACGCTACATAATAATAATAATAATAATAATAATAATAATAATAATAATAATAATAATAATATTATTATTATTATTATGTACCGCCACGCTTAATAAATTGTCATTCACAACGACGTGCCTTTAGGATTCTGGTCACAAAGGATTTTATTTATGTATTTATTTTTAATGAGAATCACCAACCCGCTTAAGTGATCCCATTTGAGCGGATATTTTTTATGGAAAAAAAAATCAGCTATACAATTAAGCGTGTTAAAACTAACAATAATAATAATAATAATAATAATAATAATAATAATAATAAAATGAATAATCCGCCACTGGCATACGCAGTGCTTTTTCACCGCCAATAAGGCAGCGGGAGTAAATGTGACATCACATGAAAACCCTCGATAGTACAGATGGTGCTCTATGCGAAACATTGTGAAAAAGCTTTTTGAATTTTCAAAAAACATGGTCACACGGGTGGAAAATATAACGTCAGTCCTGAAAACTAGCTTTATATACAAACGACTGAGGATATTCAGAAAAGTGCAGGATAAACATTAGAAATCCCCAAATCTTGCAATTTGAATTACTCCCCGAGGGGTTTTGTGTCTTATTTCAAATAAAGGATTTAGGGATTTACAACTCCCAATATATTATTTATTTATTTATTTATCAGTAAATTACTTTAAATTACAGTAAATTGTGTCCTGCATCAGTGAATTGCCTTCAATTTATAGATTTAATCTGCCTATGTTTTGTATTGATAACAGAAGGCCTATGAAAACTCAAAACGCTACGAGCCGTTTCCAGTGTTTTAGAATATATCCGAGCGCTCTTTAATTTTCACTGAGCTGCAGAATGCCACAAACATTCCTGTTTAATTGCATTTCCCAAAAAAGGAGTTCAGTAAAATGTTCTTTGGTGCCAGTTGGAAGGGGAAAAAAAGTGCTTGCGTCTTTGAACACGATGTATGATAAAATAAAATAAAAAACTTAAAACAAAGCTCTCGTAAAAAAAACACTTTTGTAATGGGAAAACATATTCTTTCCTGGTTAGAGAGGATTCCTGAAATAGGATCTGGGGCCTATTCTTCGTAGCACTGTAGACTTCCCAACAGAATAATAAATAATGCTCTCCTCACAGCCTCCAGAAATCTCAGAAACACACAAGTTACATGAATTATTGTCACAAAATTGAATGTCAACGGCATTTAAACCGATTTTCATATAGTTTATATGAAAATAGTTTATATTGTGTAGAGTCTGCTAGTTTTTTTATTGTATTTTTAAAATGGTAAATAAAACTGAATCTTAAAGAATCCAAAAAAAAAAAAAAAACAACACTTGTATTAAAGCTATTAAAACTGGTTCCTCATTGAATCAAATAAAAAAAATAGCTTCAGGCACCCTCTGCCTTGATTCAATTAATCTCAGAGTAAAAAACAAGCCAACAGCATGTAAGATGATAAATATATAGAACACAAGCACTTTATAAGAAAATTACAGCATTCTTGGAAAAGCACCACCAGTATTTAATAAAGACACAATGTTCACAATGCAGAATGGCTATTAGATCGAATTACACTGCTTCAGGCTTACAGAACCTCAATAAATCGCTAAGTAAAAATAGTGCTCTGCTGGTTAAGATCAATTCTGAAAACACAAATTTTAAGGAAACTGTCTTCTTATCTATTAGTATTGCATGTGATCACATGATTAAATGACTGCAACAGGAAATAAACTTTGGTATCTATATGGAAACATTCAGAAAAAATACCAGTGTTGCATCTAAATATGGTAGAATATCTTCTGACGTTAGAGGTAATGTGAACATGTGTAGATATTGGCATATATTTTCCCGCATGCCCTCACCACACTAAATGTATTACATGGCCAATTTGCCCACCTCAGAAACTGCTAGTTGATGAATCAATTAGTCATGTGAAGCGTGTGCTTTCAGATTGACAGACGTGCAGCTGCGGTTGCAATTAACATGCAAATTACATTGTAGAACATTAACAAACAGTTTTCTAAACGGTTATAAAATATATTGTACAAAGAGCAAAGCACTACATTCACAAACAGAGCAACAGACATTATCAAATACACTGATCGTTTATTTCTTTATTTTTAAGTGGCAACTAATTTGACTTGTTTCACTTTTTTCTTTTTTTCACATCAACTATTTGCAATCAGCAGTTGTTCTACCCCTATTACACAGCGGACACAAAGTCATACAAATTCTTGATAAGCCTGCACTGGGCTCAAAAGCTGTAGTAAAACATATACACTTGCCCCCTCTTGTGATTTTTATGAGTACTACAAGTAATTTCTACAGCTGCAGACTTCATTAAGTACTGGACTGTTTTAAAACATTTTAAATGCTCTTTATTAAAAGAGAAATATAAGACGACATTAAACATGTTGCATTTTAGTGGTACCAGTCACTCACAAAATACAACGTAAATCTGCCTGCCCCAGAAAGCTGCTGGCAGTATCTGGTGAAGATAAAAGCCTCAAGTGTCGAGCTGAGTTGGCACCCACACGAGACATTTATTTTTAAGATAAACAGAAATCCCTTGTTTCAGGAATTTCCCAATTATGTAACACAATTGGCCTTCAAATATAAATCAGTGCGTGTGGTGTGGACTATTGTCCACTAGGGGCAAAGTGGGGATACCAAACTGGTTTAATTTCGGACAAAGAGTAAGACATATTTTAACCCCGACCTCTAATATAAACACAATTTTTGCATTAATATAGCATTCCTTTTTCTGTCTTTCTATTTTTTCTGTTTCATTTCTGGATACATCTTATTTTTAGAAAGCTAAACTTAGTGGATTATTTTTGCATTATTTTTCGGTAATCCGAAATTGAAGAAACCCCTGTTGTATTATAAATTAACTTATTCAACATTCCTTCAAGAATTAAACATATATTTGTCACAGTATCTTTACAATTCTTTATAACAGATTTAAGACAAAGTCTTTCACTACGCAGGTGTATTTCCATCCTGTTCCATTGAGAATTTTGAAAACTTACATTTGGAAGGAGTAAAGACTTCAGCACATTAGACTCTTCTGATAACCATCGACCTTTCTAATTAAAATGTAATTCAATTTCACATTTTTAATGGCAATCAAATGCTTTCTCTGCCGTTGCAGCAAAGCCTGTGGTTGAAGAGACTGTCCAAACAAAACATTGGATCTATATAGCCTCGTCTCAACTGCCTGTCAGCAGCCCCTCTTCATTGACAAATCAAGTGTTATGTCATATGCACAGCCCATTCAACGTAATAGATCTCATTCACTCCTATTTGTACCCTGAATTGCCGCACCTGTATCAAGAGCGAGCCAGGATGATATAAAACGCCATGGGATCTTATACCCACAAGATTCGGTTTATAACATCACCCACATTAACCTGCCACGCTACATTAATGTGGCAGACCAAACCAAAGACAGTGCTACTCACCAGGCTGGCAGTGAGGGACGGGGCTGATTTCCCAAGGGTTTGTGAGCGCATGCGGACCAGGTTGGAGGTATCGGCTGAGGATGTCCATGCTTGCTGGGCAGCAACGTAAGGTAGCAGATACTTCCCTGCAATTGAAATTGAAAAACAGTTGTGTTCATTTTATTACATTTAATTTGACCAGAAACCAGGAGAGATGACCTCCACTGCCAAGGCGTCTGATGAAAATGGCATGCAGTATGTGATGGCATTATAAATGTAGTTGTAATTATGTATTTTTTCTGCCCCATAGGGTGCTATATCAGCACACAAGCTGCAAAAAGGAAGCCTTCTTTAACAGACCTGATAACTGACCTAAAAAGTAGACTGCAATTTCAGTACAGGCAGTCCTCGCACTTACGACACAACTGGTTCCTGAAAGTCGCGTTGTAAGTCGAAGCACATTTTCCCAGTAGGAACAATGTTATAAATTAGGGTTACGTTCCTGACTCTTCAGCCAGATAATAAGGTTTTACAAAAATGACCCGTTATATTGTAATCATGCAAATATTTATGTAACTCTTTACACTCAGCCCGGTGGTTACACGCATATTACTCAGACACTTATCCAGCCTGTTTAAAAGTAGAGAATAGGGGCTTTCCAATGACGTATTCAGTGTGTGTATGTGGCACTCCTATAGCCGGAACTACGATCGCCTGAAGTTAAGCTCCTCATCACGTGACAGAGTTCACAGCTTAGGTTTCGTTTTGAGTCAATTGCTCTTATCAGACATTGTTAAGGGCAAATAATTAAAAAATAAATAAATAAATACATAAATAAAATCGCTAGACTAAGTCGGGGTGACCACAGCAGGTACAGCGGTTCGGACACCGAGCATGAGCACATGACGCATGGCTCGTGTCTCGCTGTATTGTAAATGCCGTATCGATATCGTAAAGTCGAAGCAGGGTAATAATGCAAAAGAGTCGTAAGTGCCGTGTGTCGTAAGTCGAGGATCGTCTGTATAGGAAAAAAAAAAAAAAAGTGTTAAAAAAATTCCATGCTCTACTCAAAAGAGCTTCCCCTGTGCATACCCACGTGTACTTTAATGGTGGTCCTCTAACCTGGCTTCAAAACATTAGTTTTCAGTATAAGGTTGTCCTATAATGTTTTCTGATCAAATTGAACTGACCAAACTTCTATAAAAACAAATTAACAATACTATATTGGTGTGCACAGAATTAACACAAAAAACGCAGCAGTAAGAGGGCAATATAAGACCTGGCATCAGACGGACGGGACCTGACCTGAAGACAATTCAGATGGACCGGACCTGACCTGACCACAGTTCAGATAGACAGGGCTGACCTGTCCACAGTTCAGATGGACATGCCTGACCTGACCACAGTTCAGATGGACCGGACCTGACCACAGTTCAGATGGACAGACCCTGACCTGACCACAGTTCAGATGGACCGGACCTAACCACAGTTCAGATAGACCCCCCGCTACTCATCTCTGATACAAAATCTTTGCCTAACTTTGAAATAAAATTCTTGTCATGTAATCCAGCATTTGCCATGGTAATCAGGAACAAGATTAAACCGAAATATCAAGAGTTACTGACTGTCTAAGCAATTTCAAAAAGAAGCACACAATCCATGAGTTAATATAAACCTTTTGATCAATAAACCATTGGGATATTAAATATTTTCATCTAAAATGGCAAATGAAAGCCATTAAAAGTAATGATTGCATAGGTTTTAATTAAAAGATTAACATTTTGCATATACCATATTTAATTGCCACTTTTGCTGCTAGCAAAATGTTAATGCAAGCAGAAAGTATGTAATAATTTATATTAAATTAATCTGGTTCACTTCTGAGGAAAAAATTCACTTGAAATGGTAGCATAGTCTAAGGGGTATGTCATATCAGATTGAAAGGTTTGTAATCATGAAGTAAAATGTAAATGTGAAAGAGACGTGTCACTAATATATCCATAGATAAAAAATAAAATAAAACAATGTGACACTGATACAGGTAATGTTAAATGGCCATGTAATCAATCTTTACTGAGAAAACAATAGAATACAACCAACTATAAGATGACTTATGTCAAAGCACGTGGACTGTATCATTGACATAACCAGAATGCAGCCTTTTTTTCTAGACATTAAAATCAAAAGAACACAGCTGTATAATAAATATTGTATATATTGTGTATAAAAATAATTCAAAGTGTGCTGTCTCTATTACGTGGCCTCCAATATGGCTCCTATATTAGGTTAGAAGTCAATTTTATGACCAGCAACACATTTAGCAAGAACAGGTTTCAGCTTCTTTCTCCGATGCTCCGATCCTGGTAAGACACACGCAATCGGAGGGTCCAGGCTTTTAAATGTTCACCATTGTCCGGGTAGTGTGGGACTGTCTAGCGTGGAGTCCTTAGACCTTACAGCAGCCCTGAGGTTTACTGGCTGGACCCTTATATAGTGCAGGACACACTGCTGAGATACGCCCCCCAATCAAAAATAAACATAATACAAACACACTCATGTGCAGGGTCTCAGCCCTTTCTCCTACCCAGCTCTAAAATGGCTACCCAGCTCTAAAATGTATTTTTATATAATATATGTGTGTGTGTGTGTGTGTGTGTGTGTGTGTGTGTGTGTGTGTGTGTGTGTGTGTGTGTGTGTGTGTGTGTGTAAACAAAAAGGCAAAAAGTCAAATGATGTTCCGTAGTAGTAAAACATGCATTGTTATTTCAGGGTAAAAGCAATCCTATCAATTGCCCTATGAACCTGCATGCATTCTACTTTAAACTTGAAGCCTTTGGGGGTGCAGACGAACCACTCTGCCGCTTCCCTGGAAAAAAAAGTTAAAAGGCTGCTCTGTTCTGTGTGACATGCTCCACCCTGCAGCAACATCCTGTACCTCACTGAACAGTGGAGCCATTATCAAGAAAACAGGATACAAGCAAGGGAATGTCAACAGACACTTTCTCAGTGTGCACTGCTGTCCTTGAAGGCATAAATCATGATGCTGGACAAGGCGATCCCTAATTATTAACTGCAGTATGTGTCACACACCAATCTCAAATTTGGTAAATCGGTAAATTTACATATTTTTCGAGGGTAGCTTATGGAAAAAAAAATTAGGATTTCACAGACATTTCGCGGACCTGTTTAAACATTAAATAAACCAAAGTAGACAATATTTCAGAGCACTATAAAAGCCTAAAAATAGTGGTACTTGCTTCTTACTAAAACAGATTGCTGTCATTTGTTAAAGACAAGCAGGCAACACCCCCCAGCAGTTGCTGCCAACATTCTGTCTGGTGTGGACTTGCCCACACATTGACATTGCACGTTCTGCATCCACTGAATTGGTATCTGGCATACTTTAATAAAGGCAATATATGCAGCACGGTCGTTGTCATGTTATTTGTCCCATCCAATAATTTATTTAATTAGTACAGAGTCAAAACAAATAAAAACGTGCCTATTCGGGTTTAAAATGCTAACTGTGTTTAAAAAGTAAGCAGCAGGTTGTTTGAAGCGAGGTGGTTGTTCTGGATCATACCTGTAGTACTGATTTAACTTGGCTACAACCAGCAGGAATACTTTTTACCTGTGCTGACTTTCCAGTTTGTTTTCTGAAAGCTGTTTATTTTACATTCTGTTCAGAAGCCTCTGTAGTAGCCTTTCTTTTAAAATGCGTGATTCTGAAGCTAACTCGCTATCGATCGTATTTTCTCCAAAGACATATTACAAGATGTGCAAAACAATTACCTCCATCTGCACGTGAAGTTTCTTTGGGAAATATCTTGACACGATCAAGCACTGAAATATACTTTGCTTTTTTTGCTTTGTTGTCCATTTCTGGTATTTAGCCTCAAATGCTGAAAACTAGATTTTAGCAACCTAAATCAAAACAATGCAGCACTGACTTTGCCCCACCCCTTACTGCACAGTACAGGTCACCGATAGGCAGTACAGACGCACTGATAGTCTGATTAAAACATTGTTATCATTTGAACAGTAAACAAAAATGTAGATTTTAATGTACAATTAACAGTGGGCAGTAGACACCAATAAACTAAATTCCTAGAGTACATTACGATTGAGCAACAAGAGTTTAGATTTGTGGGTTTTTTGGGGTTTTTTTATGTTTTATATAGTCAACCTTTAGGAATTTCTAGTGGCACACGTGTGCTAAATTAAAATTTACATTCGCACAAGCAAATGTTTCGATGCATATGCAACCAAATGCAGAGCCCTGTTATGTCGTTTTTGTTTCCGATTTAGTTCCCGAGAAGAACAGTCGCCGTTTGTTATTATTATTATTATTGAGGTGTACCTGCCGCTCGCTGTGTTACTATTTTCTGTAAAACATGGACATCCTGTCAGTTAAGAAAAGGCTTAATGCAAAAGCTTGTTTTAGCGTCGGGTAATTTAAAACCCAGGTTTTAGGGTACCCGTGCCGATCTCTAACGTAAACATATGTATCACACACACACACCCCTGATTAATCTAGTCTGTCTTTTGACAGAAAGACTTCTTAGAGGAAAGGACTTGTTATTAGTTCTAAGATGACAGAAAAAATGGGCTGAAGAAAAAAAAGGGAAGGAAGATTTATTGCCTTAACATACAGAATAATTAATGAATTCAGGTTTGACCAACATTTACTGTACAGCATGCAAGTGTGTGTCTGCCACACGTTATAAACGTACCTGTCAGAGCTCCACCAAGACTCCCTCTCCTGGAGTGTTTCCCATCTTCACTGAGCTGCCGTTTCAATTTGAAAGCTTTTCCCAAGCCACCCGAGACCTCAGGGTTACTGAACTTGCGGAAGGGGATGGACGGAGCATACAGGATATGATCCAGCTGGTAAAATCAAAAGGTACACAGGTTTTAATTATGGCGTTTTCTTTTTTTAATCAACTGATGAGAGAACATTAAAACAACCAGTTGGATATGACCTGAAATTGTAGCAAGAGTTTACCACTAAACATTCAATAAGTCAACTGCAACACTACGTGGGAATGCAGACAAACTGGAATGCCAAGGCCTTTATAAAACCTATATGATGCCTGACAAAGTTCTCCATACTGTGCCTAGCGTATGTTGTTTAAAGCAAAAGCATTTATAAAATATATCTTTTTGAGCAGCACGTCAAAAAAAAAAAAAAATATGCAGAGTGACACATTAAGAGGTTGGTCTAAACTTGTGCACATTAAAGCAGGAGAGACGCGTACAAATATGTCCACACACAACAAAGTTCAGTGTAAAACAGGGCAGCACCTGGTCTATTATTCCACAGCTCCAAAAGCAGGTCACTAAACAGGCAACGGTCAGGTACATGTAGCAGGTTATCCACACAAACAGGGTCAGGCCACAAATCAGGTAATCAGAACAGTCCAGGTCAAAACTCACAGCTCTCTCTCTCTCTCTCTCTCTCTCTCTCTCTCTCTCTCTCTCTCTCTCTCTCTCTCTCTCTCTCTCTCTCTCTCTCTCTCATCACAATGCTATCTCCTACTCCTTCTGAATAGGGCTGTCCCTTTTTATCATACAAACACTATTATTGGGACATAATTTTCTTTCATGGGGCTGGGGAATGCAGTCTCCCCGGGTCAACCATCATGTTTCCAGTAATCTGAGGTCATAGTTTGTCAATAAACATGCCCTTACGTACCTCCCATTAATGACCCTATCCCTTGTTCTGTTACAAATTTTTTATTACACACACACTTGCAAAAGTATTCAGAGCCCTGACCAATGCTCTCATATTAACGAATTACAAATTGTAAATTGAAATTTCATTCTGTTTGATATTTTATTTTTAAACACTGAAACTCACTGCATAAGTATTCAACCCCTGTGCTGTGGAAGCTCCCAGTTTGCACCAATGAAAGAAATTGCCCTAACGAGGACACAATTACCTTACCATTGGCCTCCACCTGTGAACCATTAAAGTTGCTGTCATATTTTCTGGATAAAAACCCTACTGTTGAAGGATCATTGGTAAGGCTGTGAATCTGAAGGAAAATGAAGACCAAAGAGCATTCTACAGAAGTTAGAGATAAAGTAATACAAATGCATAGATTAGGGAAAGGGTACAAAATAATATCTAAGTGTTTGGATATCCCAGTGAGCACAGTTGGATCAATAATCAGGAAGTGGAAGCTGCATCACACCACCCAGGCACTGCCAAGAAAAGGCCGTCCCTCAGAACTCAGCGCTCAAACAAGAAGGAGACTTGTGAGAGAAGCCACAGAGAGGCCAACAATCACTTTGAAGGAGCTACAGTGGCTGGGAGTGGAGTAATGGTGCACCAGTCAACCATATCAAGAGCTCTGCATAACACTGGCCTGTATGGGAGGGTGGCAAGAAAGAAGCCGTTACTCAAAAAGTACCATCTGAAAGCACATCTGGAGTTTGCCAGAAAGCATGAGAGTGACCCAGCTGCGATGTGGGAAAAGGTTTTGTGGTCAGATGAGACCAAGATAGAGCTTTTTGGCCAAAACTCAAAGCGCTATGTGTGGCGCAAACCTAACACTGCCCATGCCTCAAGACACACCATCCCTACAGTGAAGTATGGTGGTGGCAGCATCATGCTGTGGGGATGCTTCTCATCAGCAGGGACTGGGCATCTTGTTGCAATTGAAGGAAGAATGGATGGAGCAAAATACAGGAAAATACTGCAAGAGAATCTGCTTCAGTCTGCTAGAAAACAAGCTTGGGAGGAAATTCACCTTTCAGCAGGACAATGATCCCAAGCACAAGGCCAAAGCAACAATGGAGTGGCTCAAGAACAAAAAGATGAATGTCCTCCAATGGCTCAGTCAAAGTCCTGATCTCAATCCCATTGAGAATCTGTAGCACTATTTGAAAACTGCGGTCCACAAGTGTCGTCCAACCAACCTGAACAACCTGGAGCAAATCTGCCAAGAAGAATGGGCCAAAATCACTCCAACACTGTGTGCAAAGCTGGTACATACTTACCCCAAAAGACTTAAAGCTGTTATTGCAGCGAAAGGTGGCTCTACCAGATATTAATGTGCAGGGGTTGAATACTTAAGCAGCAAGATATTTCAGTTTTTTATTTTTCTTAAAAATATTTCCCAACATAAAACCAATGTCACCTTACAATAATAGATTTTGAGTTTAAGTGTTTTAAAATAAAATATCAAACACAACAAAATTTCAATGTACTATTTGTAATTCAGTAATATGAGAGAATTGGTCAGGGGTCTGAATACTTTTGCAAGGCACGATAGATAGATAGATAGATAGAGATAGATACTTTTTTTTACTTTTGAAAAAACTTTATTTAACAATTAAATAGAATACACACAATCAATATTTATAAAAACAGATATTATGAAATCAATTTAGATCCACCCAAGGTAAACAAAACAATACATAAAATACTGTGGACACATAAAAAATTCACATCGCAGATACTCCTCCAGATCACCATCGTTAACAGCACACAACACACTGTCTACACACCAGACTTCCTCAAACATTGCTAAATTATTCATTGCCTTATAAAAATTAAAATCCAATCTAACCCGTGTTAATACAAGCATTCTAAAAATAACAAAAGGATCAGTATTTAAAACGTCATTCATTTTGTTTTTCCTGCTCTTTAAAATTGCTAATTTGGCCTGTAAAATAATAAAATTCACCAGCTGGATTGAGTACTTTCTCTTTCTACAATATGTAAAACCAAAAATAAAAACCACCTCAGAGAACACAAAACCCAATCCAGCAAGCAATTCCTTCACAGCAGCAAACAAAGGTTTCAATCTGGTGCAGAACACAAAACAAAGATAAACAAACAGTCTCCCTCTGTGAGCAAAATGGACAGGAATCCTTCACATCGGGGTTTATGATGCTCACAAAGGAGTTAACGGCAATGATGGTGTGTAAGATCCTCCACTGCAGATCCCCCGATCTTTCTGGCAGTGGTGGCTTATACAGGGTTCTCCAAGCTGGCACTATCTATTCCGCCACCCCCAGCCTCTCTCTCCAGTGTGTGTCTGGTAGTGCCCTGAGCTGTTGCTGGTATTGGCCCTTTACACACATCCTATACAGCTGTTTCCCCTCTACTGTGCACAGAGGGAGATCTCTCAGACCCTCTACAGTCAGTAAACCCTGCTCATCAAAAGCCTGACTGATTGCTGGGGACACTAACAGTGATGGAAAGGGGGAATCAGTGTGCGGAACTCTCTGATCCCTGAACAGCTGTCTGAAGAGCTCCAGCCCCTCACCGGGGAGAGCAGCATGCACCTGGGTGAGGAAACGCTCAGCAGTGCGGACAGACCGCATCCCCAGAGCAGACGCTAACCACTGAGGAGTCACCCAGCTATAGGTGTTGAAATCTAAAAGGGCTTTAAGCTTTACAACACTTGCCTTCACTAACACATGTATAAAAGTAGCAGTATCACACTTCAAGAATGTATTATATATTAACGGCTCTTCTAGGAGCCAATCAAGGCTAATGTTTTCAGTGTCCCTCTGCTCAATATGCACCTACTGCCATGCCCTCAGCAGGCTCTTATAGTAGTCTGGGAGTCAGGCAAATCTCCAGTTTACCCATTTCTAGCAGGAAAAGACCCCTATCTAGACCCAGCCTCCCCACCTGCTGCAGGAAGGCACAGGCAAACTGCCTCTACGGGATGTCCTCAGTGCAATACAGCAGCCTCTGCAGGGCCTGTAATCTAAAAGCCTCCGTCCTGCTAGAAAGGTCTACGAGTCCCTGCCCCCCCTCAGCCAGAGGCAGGTACAGCACACTCTGTCTGACCCAATGCACCCCATCCCAGAAAAACTCCAGCATCACAGCCTGAACCTGTTTTACTAATGATTGTGGGGGCTCCAAGCAGATGAACCTGTGCCACAAGCTAGAGGCCACCAAGTTATTAATAATGAGTAACCTACCTCTATAGGAGATCTGGGGAAGCAGCCATTTCCACCGCTGTAACCTGCCTTTCACCTTCTCCACCATCCCCTCCCAATTCCTCTGCTCTGTGCTGTCATCCCCGAGATGGACACCCAGATAAAGGAGCCCACCCCTGCTCCACTGCAAACCAGCAGGTAAAATTGGAGGACGACAACCCCTCCAGTCCCCCAGAAGCACTGCACTACTCTTATCCCAGTTTACTTTAGCAGATGACAGCTTCTCAAACAGTCTTTGACAGGTGCCTACACTGTCAACATCAGTTTGGTTGTTAACAAATACAGCAATGTCATCTGCATAAGCTGTTACCTTCACTGGTTTACCGGGACACTGAGGAATGGACAGTCCAGTCAATACCCTCCTCAGCTCATTTATAAGAGGCTCTATTGCTAAAGCATAGAGCATACCAGACATGGAACACCCCTGTCTAATACCTCTCTGAACAAGGAAAGGGGCGCTTAAGCCACCATTGATTTTCAATAGACCGGAAACATCACCATAGAGCAGCTGAACCTTCTCTAAGAAACTGGTCCCAAACCCAAATGCTTTTAGTGCCCTCCACAGATAGAGGTGATCTACCCGGTCAAAAGCCTTTTCCTGATCCAACGACACTACACCTGCATTGAAACCAAAAAGCTTGGAGGCTGCCAGTATATAACAAATTCGAAATATATTATCGAAAATGGATCTGTCTGGAACGCAGTATGTTTGGTCTCCTTGCACCACTCACCCTATCACAGTCCTGAGGCGGTTTGCGAGGGCTCTAGAAAGGATTTTATAAATCGGCACAGAGCAACGACACAGGTCTCCAGTTTTTAATACTACACAAATCTCCCTTTTTAGGGAGGAGAATGATGACCGCTCTTCTGCAGCTTTGAGGCAGAACTTTATCCTGCACACTCTCCCTGAAAACATCCAACAAGTCCTCTCCCAGCAGAGACCAGAACTTTTTATAAAACTCCACTGGGAGGCCATCAAGTCCAGGTGTCTTTCCATTGTTCAGCCCCTACAGGGCATCAGATAGTTCAGAGAGTGTCAGAGGACTTTCCAGCCCCTTGGCTTCCTCCTCAGGCAGCTGAGGGAGGTCCTGCAAGAAACGCTGTGATTCCCCAGTTTCCTCCACAGCCTCTGCTGTATACAAGTCCTTATAAAAACCCACAGCCAGCTTCCGGATCTCTGCATGCTCCCTGAGCTCCTGCCCAGCCGCTGTCCTCAGGCAATGAATCACTTTGCTCTGTTCACTCTTCTTCTCCAGCCCAAAGAAATAGTGAGTGGGTGCATCCATCTCCACTAAGCTCTGGAAACGCGATTTCACCACAGCCCCCTGCACCTTTACGTCCAGCAGATCCGCCAACCCCCTTTTTTTACATTTCAGGCCCTCAATCAGACTTTGGTTTGGGCTGGACTCCAGAGCTCTCTGGAGCTGTAGGATGTCCTCCTCCAGCTCTCTCATGGTTTTATTTAAGCTCTTTGTGACGTTTCTAGTACACTGCTGACAAAAAGATCGAGTCTGCACCTTCCCTACATCCCACCATTGCCGCAATGAGGAGAAGTCTCTTTTTTTACATCTCCACCTCTCCCAAAAAAATTAAAAACTTTCCTAAAATGCTCATCATTAATCAAAGCAGTATTAAAATGCCAGTATGCACTTTGTATTCTCAGAGACGGGAGCAACACACTTACAGAAACTAAACTGTGATCTGACAGGCTTGGAGCTGATAAAACAAGATTTAAAAATGTTTAAATTATGTTTAACTGTGTAAAACCGGTCCAATCTAGCCATAGAAACATCAGTGCCATGTGCTTTGACCCATGTGTATTGTCTATCCTTTGCATTAATGTTTCTCCACACATCAACTAGTTCCATAGAGTTTTCAATTCTAACCAGTTCCCTGGCAGACTGGGGATGTGGCTCAATGTGATTCCAGTCTAATCTAATATCAGCTGTACAATTAAAATCCCCACCTAAAACTAACATCTCATCAGTTTTACATTCGCCCAACATACAGTCAAGCCTCTGGAGGAAGCTTACTCTCTCCCTACCATCTGTAGGTGCATAAACATTAACAAAAACAAAGACTCTGCCTTCAATCACCGCTTGAACTCTAAGTAGCCGTCCTTGTATGATTTCACAGGCAATTACAGAGCTCGGTTTAAACCCCTCAGAAAACAAAATACTAACCCCAGCACTCACATTAGTTCCATTACTGAAATAACCATCCCCTTTCCAATCCCTTTCCCAATCAACCTGGATTTCCCCCATCTATGCAAGTCTCCTGCAAAAACATAACATGCAGACCTTTCTGCGAGATAAATTCAAACAATGTGGCTCTTTTAAAAGCATTTCTACAGCCATTAATATTAAGGCACCCAGTATTAAAGCTAGCCACTGCAGAGTTTGAAAACGAAACACATTGAAAAAAGAAAAACAAGCAGACAGTAAAGAGAAAGAGTATTAGGAGTGTACTGGCCATCAGGACTGATTGTGATTAACATTGCCACAGAGTTTGCTCGATATGTATTTGAGGCGCACTAGCTCCTGAGTACTAAACGTTTCCTGAGCAGACATGATTTGCTTTAAACCTCGTACTGAGCTCAGAAATAAATCAATTTCGGGGAAAAAAATCCTCAACATCAATTCCCCTTCGCCCTTTTGTCTGCTCCAGGAAATCTTTGATGCTTTGCACACTGTACCCTCCCCGGGGTTTATACGCGCCCTGCGGTTGCGATGCTTGCGAGGAGTCAGTGAGACTGCCTTCATCCTCACTGTCTACAGCAGGATTGTCTGTCACTGTGCTGACAGCCTGCGCACTGCTCGGCTCTGCAGAGCTCCCAGGCTCCATACCAACACTACTGCCATCAGACGAAACGCTGCGTTTTTTTGTGACAGCATTGCCCTCCATTTTGCTCACCCTTTTTTTCCCCGGCAGTCTAAAAGCCTCACTATCCTCTGCAAACTTTACCCCTTCTACCTGTATTTGAACATCACCCCACACACTAGCAAACGTCTCTGTGTCCATTTGCTCACCCTCTCCCTCCGTTCCGTGACTTTCTAAGCTCTCACTTTCTTTTGCGTTAGCTTGTGCTTTGGTTTGGCTTTCCGCCCCCACTACAGCGTCACTGCCTGCCTCCTAGGGCTCAGCTGCCCCCCCCCCCCCCCCTGCTCTCCCTCCGTGCTGCCCGCAGGTACTGATCCGCCATCGAACCCAGCACCGGCCGGTCCTGCTTATCAGCAGTCTTGTCTCCCTTACTCCTATCCTGCTCCCCACTCTCCTTCTCGGGACAGTTTTTCACCAGGTGTCCTTCAGTCCCACATCTGAAACACTTCGAGTCAGAGGTTGCATAAATAACATAATCACTGCCATCCACCTTAAACTTAAGCGTGATGTTAAGATCTTCATCGATGTTTTTAAGAATCATAAACAACCACCTTCTGAACGACATAACATGTTTCAAATGTGGTGACTTGCAGCCTAAAGGGATTCTCTTCAGCCCGGACATGAGCTACCCATATCTAAACAGCTCCCTCTCTATCACTTCATTTTTCAGGAACGGGGGAACATTAGAAAGGGTGATTCTCCTAGCTGGGACAGCTAAAGGAATTACTGGAAGAAAAGTATTATTAACAACAATCCCCTTTTCTACAACCATTGATACTAACTCCACCGTACCTAAAAAATGCGAGAAGCCGATTTTACGTTTTCACAACCGACTACCTCCCCAATAGCGAGCGCACATTCCTCCAAAGGGATAAACTCCTCGGCAGAAATTTTAACTCCGTGTCGGCAGGTTAACTTTTCAAAAGAAAAATTTGGCGGCGGCCTCCCTCCTGTGCCGGCCATCCAGCCCGCTGTCGCTGACAGAGCATCAGCTCAGCACACAAAACTGTTCACCAGTACAATTTAAACAAGAAATGCAAAACAATATAGAAACAAAAAAAAAAAAAGAGGAAAAGACTGATAAACCTGCCAGCAGCGCTCACGCACACACCACCACTCTACATCGCACTCACTCCGCCAGGCAAAACAAGTCGAGATAGATAGATAGATAGATACAGACAGACACACAAAGTTGCTTGTAAACCCATTGGGGGGGGCGGGGACCGGGAACATCATTTCAGTAAAAAATTCAAAATTTAATTACTTACTGTATCAAACAGTCAGGGGAATTAGGTAAAAAAACATTGTTAAATCTACAATAGTTGTATGCAATTCCTAATGCAGAATAATTAAATCTAGCCAGTTAACAGAAGAGACCTTTGATAGACTCATAGCTTTGTCTCCTGCTTAAAAATCAGCCTTTCACAGGTCACAGATTTAAGCTTAATTCCACATGAATGAATTCAAACATCCATTCACCTTAGTCAAACGCTCATTTGCAAAATCCATAAATGTTCCAAAACAATAATGAATAAATACAGACGTTCAAATTGGTTTATCCCCATTTCAATCCAAACTATTCAAGCCTATTACATTGTGAGTGGACAAGAACTGACAGATGAGAAAAAAATGCAAGTATACGACTGGTATGTGTAACCACTTATATTACATGAGGGCCGCAGCAGAGTAGAGTACATTCCATAAAGACTCAATAGGGTCCCAGTCTTGATACTGGGCATAAACCAGTGACCACTGCAATTGAGCATCCTAACCCCTGTGTCACAGAGCAAGGCTCCTCTGCATTTGTGGAGCTTTTAATCTCACGTTACCAACAGGAATGCAATAGTGATCAACAACTGGGCAGTAATTGCAGTTCACAGACCAGGTCTAAACCAGCTGAGCTCTCGGCACACCTTGCTCCTGTGATGCTGTGCATGCGAGTATAAGCCTTTGAAAAATGTGACCCTCCCTTTAAACTGTCTAAACTACAGGTAATAACAAGTCTGCCTCATACACTGCACTTCAGAAAATGCATGTGGTACTTATAACAATAAGGAATAGTCTAATTGGATCATTCTGAGAGTGCAAACATCTTGCTATGTGACACAGTAAAAGTGATCCATATAAAACCACCGACGTGGAGGTTGTACCTACCACACAATCAATCACGGGATCACTGAAAGCTTGTACATCTTTGTAGTCATTAGAATTATCAATTTCACAGTCCATTGTGAATGAAAGTAAATAAATAAATCAAACAAACAATAATAATAATAATAATAATAATTTCACTGCAGAAAATACAACGTTTTTCAATCCTGAAAGTTTCACAAGGGAAAAACAGTTTTTGTTACTGGGGGAAGTCACTGGAAAATGTATGTGGCTTTTATGGGAATTTTGGTGGGGGGTGGGGGGTTCAATTTTGCAGCGGCTGATTATCTGTTGTTTCTTGTTCGTTTTATTGTTCTTGGTGGGTTTTTTTTTTTTTTTTTTTTTCTTACCGAAAATTGTGGGTCAAAGGGACCAAATTTTTTTTTTTCTGAGGATCATTTGAAAGCAAACTAGCCACCACCATTTGCTGTTTGGTAAATGTAGAGAAAAGCAGTTTCTGAGAAATGCAGTTTAGCACAAGGAAACCTTCCTGTACTGTAGAAATTCTTCAGTAGCTTCTTGATATTCTCACACATTAAATTAGTGTCAGCACAAGACAGGCAGTCTCCAGAGTTTAGCTCCAAAATACAGCATGTTTATGAATCTAAGACAAATTAAGTCAGTCATTAAAATGTTTTAATGTCCTTGTAAATTGTATGAATTGCCATGGGGCCAAATACTAGCATGCCACAAACATGCTGACATTCCCCAAGGACAAAAAAAAAGTCATTATCTTTCTGTGTTGCTCGTTTGCTACTGGAGTCGTGAAAACAACATCTGCGTTTAAACATAGAGGCAGTGGTAAAAAGAACTGATATTGCCAACATCACATAAGGAAAGCACCTTTAAACTTGATCACCTTTAAACTGCAAGAGATGCGTCTATAAGCAGGTAAACATCCTTTCACTTGTAGGAGGAAAGGGTCCACCCTGTAAATTATAACTCCATAAATACAGTACATGAAAATGATACCTACTCTAGTCTGAATGCTGTGTACTATCTGTGACTACAGTAGAAGGGAACGCCCTCTCCTAGGAGAATATTAATCCCATCCCATGCATATTTAACCAAGGGCACTATTTTTAGCAAAGCCGGACAACTGTGCTGAGTCTGGTGATGGCAGATGCAAGAAGTTCTCATCAGTTCAACATTTATCTGACCAAAGCATTCCAAGTACAAATACATTCAAGTTGGAATAAAAGAATCAGCTATTAAATAAAAAGGCTTCTCATAAAATTCACAATTTGGACAAAGTTGGTCATCACCAAATGTGGGGTTACCATGCTGTAGAATAATAGCTGGGGTTTGATGTGGTACAGTAAGTGGAGAATACGTTAAAACACTGTAAAGGATGTGGCTGAAACAATCTCCATGCAATTACAAATTCTAAATGGTGAGCTGTACTGTGTCTCTCTTAAATGAAGTCAAACCTGAATTGTCTGCACATCTACTGTATGGGTTTTTATGATAAATTGTCATGCAAGAAGAAAAAAAGAAACACAAACTGCTGATGTCACTTAAACCACCAAGTCATCACGACAGACAGAGAGATTTACAATCCCTGCTCCTTTTCACAAACCTATGCTTTTGCTACAGTAACTGTTAACGTTTGCTATTCAGGGCACATCATTTAAATAAATACCAAAGAAGAAAAAATACAACAAATTAATTTTGTTAAACTTCTTTCAAGAGATAATGAACTTAGGTAAACACACTTAAAAACTAATGTAAATGAATGATGCAATTATAGCTGGTATAACTGCTTCTACAAGAGCCACTCATTTTAATAAAATATAGCATATCTTCTGCGAGGCATTCGTTTGGCTATGAATACTAATGGCATTGACCTAGCACAGTCCCTATTTTAAAAAAAAGATAAGTAAGTCAAAGTATTATACTGTACAGTATCTCACAGCTGGAATGGAATGGGAGGGGAGGGTCTTTGTTTATTCTAGTTAGTTAAATCTGCGCCGTGAGAGATTTCAGTAAACAACCACCCCTCAAACAATGTAAAACAAAAAGAAAAAAAAGCTGAAGGACAACATTCTCATTCCCACTGGCTGTTTAGCCTACTCTGGTTATAAAACAACGGCACTCAAGTCTGCAGCAGAAGTTCCTGACTAGAATACTGGCCGTGAATTTCAGCTACTGAACAGCATCATTATGCTATGGGCCTGTCCAAATTAGTGGGGGGGGGGGGGGGGGTGTAAAATATCTTCCAATAAATCACCCAAGCTGCTTGATATTTGAATAGATAAATCATAACAGACAAGACGTATCAAATGGCACTGGCCACTATATAAATAGCTGCTCTTAGCATGCAAAAGCATACAACTGACACTGACACTTGAGAAAAAAAGAAAAAACCCATTCACCCTCTTTACAATGCTTGTATAAAATAAAAATGATCTTCTTTAGTAGTTCAGTGAGACAACTGAATGTGTCCCATGGAACCTCAATAGATGAATACTCCTTCCCCTTCTATCTTCACCACTGCTCAGTAGATGTTGTACTGTTGGAGATGGCATGTGCACATGAAACATTCATGTATTTACCAGTAGGTGTAGATAATGCAGATTACCCAATATGACATGCAAATTAGTTTACAGTGCCATTTTCTACAGCGTTTTCTGAAGTTTGCTATAAGGTACAATAAAACGTGCGTTTGAGGGTACAGGATTACAGAGACTAGCTTCTTTGGTTTCAGGCTGCTTGGACTCCTGAACAAACGCCGACCCCAAAAAATATTACATTAACAAAATTATAAATAATTGTGTACCATGAGACAAGATTTTGGCCTGTGCAATTACTATTTTAGTTTATTTGGACCAAACACAAAACACAGGCTTCTGGGCAGATTTGTTGGTAATTTTATTGGTTAGTTTTTATCTAAAAACTTGGTTAGTTTATATCTAAACTTCTCTCAAGCGACAGAAACTGACAGCAATACCATCACCTGGGCTAGACTGTTGGGGAACACAATACAGACACTTTCCAATTATAACCAAGCAAAGGGCTTGACTTGTAGTTTTTCTTTTCAAGTCAAGTCCTGCATGCCAGGTCTTGAAATAGAGCGCTGGAAAAGGTAATTATTTAGCTCCATGTAGAGTAATCCTTCCACTTACCTAGCCAAATATTACCATTCAACCATTTGTATGTTTTGAGTACAGGATATGCCGAGAAGGTCCTACATAGGACCCAAAAACACAACAGATTCAATTATGGCCGAGTGACCTTTGTCGGCCTAGAAGCAGAGCAATGGAACTCCCTCCCTCTTGAAGTGAGAATTATTACTTCCTCTCAACCACTGAAAAAGGGCATTCTTTTTTTTTCCCTTCAGTGCAATTTATATATATTTATATATATTATCATATATATATATTATCTATAATATATATAATATATATATATATATATATATATATAAAAAATAAAGTGACAGTCTCTTTCTTATGGTCTTTGAAAAAAAAAATAAACAAACAAATAGTAATTTGGTATTGGCGCGGTATAGTCACCTCAGAACACGCTACAGCAATATATGTTAATAAAAATCAGAAGATTAACTCATGGAAACAATGTTCCATTAGTAACCATATCTAAATGCAAGGATGTAATTTTCCTGTACTATAACAACAAACTACTTCATATTTCATCTGAATTCATGCAGTGCTAATTTACAGTTTTGCGTGTTTAAAAAAAAATTAAAAAAATAAACAAACAAATAATGTAATTGAGTTTGACATCCTTCGCATCAAGCTGTCTATTTTACATTATTGTGCTGATAGCTAAAATATAAACAGGAAGAACAGCAGCAATTACACAGAGGGCTCTGAAAGCACACTTAATGGGGGGTGGGGGGCGGGGAACAGCAGCCTTGAAGTATTTGTTATGAAACAAGGAATTGCTACATACACCAAAACACAAAAAATTGTTGCCATGCTCTCTGTTTATGAAAGTCTGACAATATTTAATTCTCCAGGGAGGTTGTTATTAAAAAAAAAAAAGTCTGTGCAACGTTTTTTTTGCATTGTATAAAAAGTAGATTTCATAGATTAACCATTCATTCAAGCTGCCAGCCAATGTTACAGTTTACAGCTATAAATGATTGGCCTACCTATAATTATCATATAATTAACTACTGTCTGTGTATGAACATGTAACTGAACTTCAATAAATAAGTAATTTAATATCAATGAAACACTATGCCATGCAAAATAAATCATTACCAATGCCTCAATAGTGGGGCAGAAATCACTTCTCTTTATCACTGTGCCCTTATAACAGAACATTTGCATAGCAATGAATTATCCACAACACATTTCACTTGTCCTGTATATAAACAATATATTCTTGATTATAATGAAATAACGTATCAGAGATCTCCACTCTTAAAAAATATTGTTATAGAGCACTTCTAATAAACTGTCTGACAATGCACTTTCTGCTCCAGTTCACAGTGTGGCTTTTTAGCGCCTGCTTTAAATTCTGTAAGTTAAATATCACAGCCTGTCAGGGCACTTGCAAGCATATTTGGTAATCCCCAAGGTTCTTCGACCAGAAGGGAGACACATATTGCACATATCACTTAACAGAGAGAGGCAGAATCCATGCAAGTCACATTTTTATTTAGGGTGTACCTGAAGTTTTTGGGTTTTTTTCTTATGCAATTAGGTGGCATAGCATTACAGTCTGAATACACAGTCTAACTACCTATCAGGTATCAGATTATTGCTCAGAATATAAAACAGTCTCAAGTTTGTGGAATATTCCAGACTAATGCTAAGCCTGTCATGTCCTTGGCTGCGAGTCATTAATCCTTGACGCGACCCCTTAAACTCAGTCCTCCCTTGAGTCGGTGGGTCCACAGTAAATAAGAGGACTACAGTATGTGTGCTGGCTGGCACAGCCACTTTAACCCTGTTATTGCATAGAACAGAACACGAAATGGCACTAGTCCTTTAAATGGCTCCTTAATTACATGCACCAAAGAGAGATAGGGAAGCAATATAGATAAAATGTCTTGAGTAAATGTTCTATTCCTAAATTCACAGGTTCTGGCAGTAATGTTTGCCCTGTATTGTTCTGCCCAGCTTGCAACACAATGCCCTAAATGTGTGACTGCTGTACGTGTGCCTGTGCATAACCTTGAGGAGTTGATGGGAATGATTCAAAGTTTAGTTATATAGCCGGGGTGAAAATACTCCTAACACATACAGCAGTCGTTTAAGATAGAGCCATTCCCAAGCTATAGACAGTGGCTAATTGAAAGGGAATCTTAAAAAAAAGGGTGTATTTTTTCCTTCCATGTGTTGGGCAGTCCAAGAGCAGAGCACCACTTCAGAAGTGTCTTCAGAACTGAGAAGCTGGCTGTAATTAGTATGTTGGTCATTAAGGCTACTCATATTGTTATTCCATTTAATTTTTCAAGCGATAGTGTACAATACTGTAGCATCCAACAATGCATTTACACCGAGACTAGTAGTAACTATTTATTTCTTGAAAAAATACCAATACCTCCCCCCTGGATCTCCATAAAATTAGAACAGCATGTTACAAAAAGATTCCTTTATCAGTGCATTGCATATTCCTTTATCCTTGAAAGACAGCATCTGAAAACTGGGTTAAAAAAAGAGAGTGCTAAACAGTTTTGTATCTAAAAAGGACCTTTGAGCTTCTGCAGATGAAGCAGGAGCCTAAGGGGGAATTGACTTGAATATTTTCTTTAAACAAACATTGGCAACATCAGCACTTTTGGCTGTCTTTGGGTTGCAGTCTTTGCATTTCAAATACTCAAACACAAGCCCACGGTTTACAGATATGAACGGTCAAAGTGAATATCAGAGCGCCAGAGATTAAAAAGTTTCCCTCGCCTGTCAATTTGAAAAGCCAGCCTCTCAAGAGACTTTCAACGACCATGTCAAAGCATTAAAAACATATCTATATTCTGCACGTCTAACTGTATGCTCCAGTGCATACTTATCAAAATGCCTGTAGAGGATTCTACCGAAATTGTAAATTTGTTGATAATTCTACAACAATTGACGAAATTCTACATTGGAAAAAAAGGGGTTAAATAAATCTTGTTAGCTCATGACATAATACAAGTAACCTGGACGACTTCTTCATAAACATTGCCATTTACAAACAGACTGCAGGATAAATGAGGGATGTCAGATTCTGAAGCACACTGAATTAAGTCGATGGAAAGTAGTTAGGCAACAGAACAGAACACCCACCTTCAGTTTAGTTCACAATAGGGTTGTTTATGGTTTAATTCAATTTTTAAATAATGCTTGTTCAGAATCAGAACAAACTGCATGTGTTTTGAAGTCACACATTTGCTGTACGGGTAACACTAGAGAAGCATGTGCAACCATTAAGGCATTGTGTTGCAAGCTGGGCAGAACAATACATGGCAAACATTACTGCCATTTAGAAACAGAACATTTACTACCACTCATAGGTCTCATTTGCCAAAGCATTTATCTCAAAGAGTTGTTTGGATTTGGAATTGACTGTATCCCGAAATAAACATATTGTTTGTGTAAGTGAAATAATAATTAAGTATTGTATTAAAAAACAGGTTATTGATATAGGGTTTGTTTTGTAATAACAAATTACAACATAAACCACAGCTTACTTTACAGCCTGTTCTACTGGTGTATAATTACTTTCAGTACATGTGCACAAAGTGCCTGTTGGATATGGGGCATACATGCATAAGCTGTAAACTGCCAGAGGTTAAAAAAAAACGTTTAGGTTACCAAAAACTGAAAAATAATGTACGTTTCAGAGTTATACAAAAAGGCCTTTTTCAGGAAACAAGTAATGGGTTAACAACTTACAGCTGTTCTGCAGCAATGAAAGTAAATTAAGCCTTGATAGTTGATGCTACCAATTCCTACAGGAGTCCCAACTTTTGCTGATTACTTACAAACCCTCTGTCTGTATAAAATCAGTGTTGGAACAGACTGTGTTACTACACCCTCTTAAGCATTATTTGGACAGTATTGTACTGCAGGAAGTAGTATATTGCTATCATAATGGCGAGAAAAAGGCAATTAACAAAGGAAGACAGACAGACCATTATAACCCTTAAAAGTGTAGGTCTTTCCTTTAGAGAAATTGCAAAGAAAGCCAAGGTGTCAACAAGTACAGTTTCCTACACCATCAAAAGGCACTTGGAAACTGGAGGAAACTGACAGGAAGAGGTCTGGCAGACCCCAAGCCACAACAGAATCAGAAGACAAGTTTCTGAGAGTCAACAGCTTGCATGATAGGCAGTTCACATGACAACAGCTTCAAGCACAGCTTAACACTGGTCAAAATAAGCAAGTCTCAGTTTCAACTGTGAAGAGAAGACTTCGAGCTGCAGGTTTGACAGGTCGAGTGGCAGTAAGAAAGCCATCGCTAAGATGGCAAAATAAGAAAAAGAGGCTTGCTTGGGCCATGAAGCACCGCCAGTGGACTACTGAAGACTGGAAGAAGGTCTTATAGACCGATGAATCAAAATTTGAAATCTTCGGTTCATCACGCAGGGTTTTTGCACGCCGTCAAGTAGGCAAAAGGATGGTTCCTCGGTGTGTGACACCAACTGTCAAACATGGAGGAGGAAGCGTGATGGTCTGGGGCTCTTTTGCTGGATCCAGAGTCAGCAACTTGCACAGAGTGAGTGGCACCCTGAAACAAAACGACTACCACAGCATTCTGCAGCGCCATGCAATACCCTCTGGTATACGCCTAGTTGGTCAGGGGTTCATCCTACAGCAAGATAATGACCTAAAACATACCTCCAGGCTATGTCAGAACTACCTCAGAAGAAAAGAACAAGAAGGTAGGCTTCAAATCATGGAATGGCCAGCACAGTCTCCAGACTTAAACCCCATCGAGCTGGTTTGGGATGAACTGGACAGAAGGGTGAAAGCAAAGCAACCTACAAGTGCAACACATTTGTGGGAACTTCTGCATCAGTGTTGGGAAGAACTTTCCGAACAATATTTGATTTCCATTATAGAAAGAATGCCACAAGTGTTTTCGGACGTTATATATCTGCAAAAGGTGGCTACTCTGATGAGTCAAAAATGTAGATTAAATTTTGTTCAACAAAATGATTCCATGATTTCTTTTTTTTATCTCCAATTGTTTATTTGTTCTATGCTTTAATTTCAGAGTACATTGCGACATTAAACTGCGTAAATTTCAATAAAAACTGGAAAAATGGAGGTGTTCTAAAACTTTTGACCGGTAGTGTACATCTTCTAAAGTATGAAAGAAGTAGAAGTTCACCAATTGACTCTGCAAGACCCCATCGTCCTCAAGCAGTCAAAGTTTTGTAAAAAAAAAAAAAAAAAAACCTGGAACTCAGGTTTTTACAGAAAAAACAATGTTTATATTGGACTGCGATTTTATAACACAAACAATTCTGAGACTCAAGGCCCCAGGTGTGCAATTACAACATAACGAGTAACTAGTCATTTGTTATTGGTCAAATCTATACCCTAGTATTCTCTGTGTGGTAATAAAATGGGCAGGAAATTGCTAGCAATTCAGTTTTAAGGCAAATACACCTTATTACAGTTGAGGCTTTGCCTTTAAACAATCAAATTCAAGCACAGCCAAGTATTTAATTACAGGTAATGTTAAAGAGATAAAACAGACCCATTCAAACATTTGATTACAGTAGAAGCAGTCAAATGCAATAATGAGCACCGAAATGCTACCAATCTTTACAGCAAATCTTTGCTCTCTGTATTGCTCTTGCTGAGCTCACCTGTAACTCAAGGCCCTTGAGGACCTGCCACTTCTCCCACTTACTGTGAGTATTAGCCGATTTATAGATGTATTGAATGTAAAATTACTTTTTTATTGTTTGTAAGGGGTTTTTATTTTTCATTCACTTGAAAAGAGAAAGCACAGTTTTTTCAGTTCAGTTCAGTTTTTTTCTTCTTGTGCTTGTTTTGTTTGCTATAAATCTGTTTTCTTTTTGCAATGGTGAAACACAATGTTTGGCTCTGCTAACACACACATAAGCTTACAGTAGTTACACAATTCAGTGGTTATGGCAGGGAAAGAACTCATGCAGTAACATGTCAGTAAAGAACTAGTAAAAATGAGACAGAGTTTTGATTCCCCCAAAAACTCCTTTAAAAGTCAAGAACTCTCAAACCAACAACATGTGTAAAACTATACTTGTGTAACTGTTTGTTTGTCGGTATGGGAGTGACAATGTGCTCAAGACCTTGACCTTTCTGCAACCAAGAATTTTGGACCACCACTAAAATAACTGAGTACCCCTGACTGAGAGAAAAAAAGGAAACTTTTCTATACAGTATGAATTTGAAAACACACACATTTTCCATAAAATTGGTTCTGGTTAGTTTGGTTACGACTTTCTAATGAATGATTTCAAGTGACAATATGTTACATAAATGCAACAATGAGACAATGATATGAACATAGCAAAATAAAAGATTGATTTTTTTATTTGTTTGAAATCCACAACAAACTGTAATGTTAAATCAGTTATTTCCTCTAGCAAACACTGATTTGTTACACAAAGTATTAGATCTTTCTGATTGTCTTAGGTCTTTTTGTCACTATACACACACCCATACTTTTTGAAAAAACAAACATTAAAAATGAAATACTGTATAAGGCAGTTCAACTCCAAGAAGTGTAACCAAGATTTTAACTTTTAACGCAGAAAACATTTTAAATATAGAACTCTAAACAGCAATGAATGTCAGGGTATATTTTTATGCCCTTACCCTAGATCTGCGCCCCACATCAAGGCCAGTCTCTCAACATAATGCTCAAACCTTTAATTAGACAGCCTGTTTGTTTTCAGTGGAAACCAATCCTACAGACTCATCACTGAATCCTTTTAAATTTCTCAATTCTGAACCGGCCAGCTAGTCTACCACACATTAGTTTAATGAGATAGATCACCATTTTATAATCAACATGATAAGCGAACCTGCATCTAAGAGCTTAATCTAAAAATATAACCAAAAGTGTTCAGCAAAAACAAGAACATTCAGGATGAACAAAGTGGTTTCTTAGCGACCCTGTCATTATTGCCATAACAACTACTTAAGATAAGAGATGAAACTAACACTAATGAATAGCAAGTGGACATGAAAGCTCATATTCTTTGATCAATCAGCCTATGAGCCTCCCATATTTCTTACAATGCAATTTCAGCATTTCCTGCTTGCAATATTCTGAATATTCTCCCAATTTTGAAAGTCCTGTCGCTTTTCATCCGCTGCACAACCCTGCACACAGCCTGGCTTCTACCAGGTACAATTTCATTTTATTAAACTTAGTTCACAATTTACACAATGTCATACCAATATATGCATGGTTATGTTCCTACTTTAGTAGAAACATACGGCAGTGTATATATTGTACTTACCGCTGGGACAAATATCTGAAGAAATTTTTTATTTTTTTTAACCTGTATTCGGATATAAAAATCAGATGTTCGTATTCGCTACAAAACGACAAAAATGCATTCATAATGATCTCTGCGGAAAGCCATCTGGAACAAAAACGCATTGTGCTGTGCAAGTCACAATCTCGTGACAAAAAAAGTTAAGTTTTAAAAGGGGTGAACGAATAAAGTGAGTGCAACTTTGTTACACACACACTAATGTCACTGTTTAATGTAATAAATGTTATATTACTTTTTGAAAAACGAACAAATATTCAAACCAATATTCAACTTATGAGCGAATATCCGAACATGAAAATCCTGTGTTCATCCCAGCACTAATTTGATTAAATTGCATTACCGTGTATTTATAGAAACCCAACATTTGCCTAAATTAAAACTGAAACAAGGTCCAATGGAAATCTGAAAAACAGTACAGCCAGTGAAATACAGAATGTTCCTACAAATCACACTAATTATTTTTGCGTCTGTGCATTGAAGCAGATTTATGGCACCTGGCACAGCAGTAATGCTTTAAATCAAAGGTTAGGAACCTCAACACCATTGTACTGCCAGTGAAGCCCAACCATATGTTTTGAAAGAAGTTAATATGTTATTCACAGCTGCATTTGACAGAATTACTTTTGCAATTCAACTTTTGTTCTTCGCTGCCACTGTCAGATCATTCCACCACTATTCAAACAGCAAAGTGCAAGCGTCTGAGGGCTGAATCGAGCCGATAACCCAGCATGTCATTAATGAGTAAGCTATTCATGTGTTTTACTGTAGCAGTGCTGTGAGCAAAGAGTGCACTTCATTACAAAGCTGATAAAAGCATATGCTTATTATAGTTTACTACTTATTCACATAATGTATCATGCTGTGCTAAACACACAACACTAAAGCAACAAAACTACTACGTGCAAGACTGGAAGGAGATCTAATGAAATTAGAAACCATATATTTTTGGCTCTGGTTTATACTGCACTGCACCCAACCAGGTCAGACCATGGCAATACCCAATGTGGATAATTATATCAATTACTTTTTGTTTTGTTTTGTTTACTGAGGTACAAGGACATTTAAGGACCAGTTCAAGGTATTGGAATTAGCACACATTACTTATTGTTTAGCTGGTTTCACAGATCAAGAAGCAGATTAGTCCAGGTGTTTTTGTTGGGTGTATTATCATATGTAAGCAAGCTGCAGAATAATGTACTTTTTAAATCCACTCTGTGCTAGAACATTATCTTATTCCTCCCTTCATAATACCATTATTCAGCATATCCTAAAGAACATTTTGATTTACTGAACAACATTACCATTCACATTTGGTTCAGGAAAACAATAAATTATATTACATGCGTCCGCCATGCTGATAATTTGTCATAAACAAAATCACTACAGTTTTGTTATTAATGTTATGTTGCAAATTATTTTATGGCCTGCCAACTAAAATTATTTTTAATTAAAGCGCTACTGTATTTTCATGAATTTTTACATTTACTTTTGAGAAAAGTTAACCTACCATGCAGAGCCTGCCAATGTTTTTAATTATTAAAACAGTACAGGCATATCCATTCTTGCAGAATAGTGGCTTTATGCTTGGTTCTACTGACAGGAATACGCATTGGTATTCCGATTCCAGCAGGGATTCCATACCTGTTCCAGCTTGATTGCATAATACTGCCTCGATACTAGCTTGGGATTTCCGGGTATGTCAGGTCAGGAAAATCTATATTGAGCAATCAAACTTAAAACGCAACATACACAAAAATAATACATTTCTCCTCAAGAATACCTGGGATTCAAAAAACACATCCATGTCTACCTTCCATCAACAACTACTGTAGCGCCTTTTGGCAATCTAAACTAGAAGCCAAGAAATGGAGGACAAGGTGACTGAAAGCTCACATTGTAAACACTTCCTTGCACTTGCTTTGTCATTTTTCTTGTTAATTGGTTGTAAAAGAGGAATAATTATAAATGAAGTATGTACGTTAGTGTTAATAGTTTCAGAAATGTGTTATCTGACAGGATCTCTGAAAAGGTCATATGGCATCCATATTGGGTCATAGTTCAACGTGAAAGGTACCGTGTCTGATGAGTTTCCATAAAACTGATATGAAGTTAGGACCCCAAATGGTTTATGAGCCATTACAGCAGCAGTTTTGTAAGTGGATTTGCCACAGTCAGTGGCAGCAGATTTACAAGAACCTCTACTGTAAGCTCCCATGAAGTTAGTTCGGACAGACACTTGTAGCAATCTCTTGCATTTGTAATCAAGGTTATAACGCACAAAAACAAGCACTATTTAGAAACCATGTGTGATAATGTTTTTAAAAAGCAAACAATCACCGAAACTAGTGTTATCTTCCTTAATCAATGTGATCCAGTGATATTATTCACTGCTTAATTATGCTAATATACTAAGAAACTTCTGTGTGGCAGCAGAGTAGTAACTAATTGGTATTCCTTTATAGTAAGGGTAGGCACACACCTGATACTCGAGATGCCCCTATCTCCGAGACATGCTTGAGTGCTGATATCATACCCAAGTGTGTCTGTCAGGGTGGGGAAACTGTTTCCCTAACTAGCAGCCAGCATATGAAAATAGCACCGGGCATGCAGTATTACAGTAACACAAGCATGTAAACTACTATGGTTGCTGACAGCTCGACTGGGAGTTAGCACTGCAGGACATGGCAGGTTCATATGCTGCCTGGAACTATTCTGGACCAAACAGGAAACTCATCATACCCACATAATCTGAGTCTCTCGGTAACTTTTGCTAAGTAATATCCCAAGCAACCACCAAAGCACTCTCAATAGGGTGCAGTTCCCCATAGGTCGCCAAAGCTGCACTAATTAGATTTTGCAGCAACATGTTCAAAATATTTCTGGAGAGGTATGTAGCGATCATTTTCTCTCAAGAACTACATTATTACTTTTTGAAGTACTTTGACTGGATTCTTTTTTTTTTTTTTTTTTTTTTAGCTCAATCTTACTTATTGTGCATTGACATCATTTTGAACTGCAAGTCTTTTTTTTCTCCACAAGATGTACACATTATTGTAAACGTGTATTTTAATTTGTACTACACACAAACGTTCCTGCACATGGTGTTTGCATCTAAGTGGACTAATCCTGAAGAAATAACTTCTAATAAATAAATGTGTGTCTACTTGTCACAGAAACAGAGCACGCAGCAATGGTTATTTTCAATTTCCCTTTATTTATGCAATACTGATTAGTTCTCAATGGCTACTGTACAGAAAAAGAAATAACAGTGTCAAAAATGAATCCCGGGGAAGGTTCATTATATATATATATAATGCATGTTTGTGTTATAAAAATTGTACCTCTGGGGATATGGGAGTGGCTGTAATTCTCATTGCAGAATTCATGGTTCCTTCAATGATGGCAAGTCATCCAACAAAGCATCCGCAAATCATGACACTACCACCACCATGCTTGAACGTTGGTATGAGGTACTTTCTGTGCAGTGTTTGGTTTTCGCCAGACATGACAGGGCCCATGTTGGATAAAAAGTTCCACTTTTGACTCATCGGTCCATAGAACATTGTTCCAGAACTTTAGCCAGGATTATCCAGGTGCTTTTTGGCAAACTTGAGACGAGCATTCATGTTCTTCTTAGTGAGCAGTGGTCTACGCCTTGCTACTCTGCCATGAACCCCATTTTTGCCCCGTGTCTTTCTGATGGTGGAGTCATGAACACTGACCTTAGCCGGAGCAAGAGAGACCTGCAGATCCCTGGATGTTGTTCTAGGGTTCTTTGTGACTTCCTGGATGATTTTATGCCTTGCTGTTGGAGAGATTTTGGCAGGACGTCCACTCCTGGAAAGATTCACTACTGTCCCAAACTTTCTCCACCTGGACAATATGGCTCCGACTGTGGTTTGATGGAGCCGCAGAGCCTTGGAAATGGCTTTTTAACCCTTTCCAGACTGATAGGCATCAAAAACTTTATTTCCAGTGGTCTTCAGGAATTTCTTTTGATTGTAACATGATGTGCCTCTAGAACCTGTGTGCTGACAACTTCACTCTGATGGTAAGGGCCAAAGATAGTCAGATTTATATTGGGCAGGGCTGGCCCAAATCAGGCCTGATTGTTAACCAAAGTATTCAAACAGCTGACCCTAATTATCCCTTTAATTGGGTTGAGTTAACTAGGGGGCAATAACTTTTTCACACACCTGAAGATTGCATGTTTGATTACCTTGCACACCAAACAAATGAAAGAAGCACCAAACTTCGGTGTCATTTTATTCTCTCATACTCCCTCTATATACTACTACAACCCACAAAAAGATCTGACCAAATTCAATAAGAAAAATGTGTAAAAATCAGACAGGGGGCAAATACTTTTTCATGGCACTGTGTGTATATATATATATATATATATATATATATATATATATATATATATATATATATATATATATATACATATACATATATACATACATACATATACATACATACATACATACATACATACATACATACACACACACACACTCTGAGTGTACAAAACATTGGGAACACCTGCTCTTTCCATGAAATAGACCGACAAGGTAAATCCAGGTGAAAGCTATGACCCCTTATTGAATTAAATCCACTTCAAATCTGTGTAGATGAAGGGGAGACAGGTTAAAGAAGGATTTTTAAGCCTTGACACTATTGAGACATGGATTGTGTATGTGTGCCATTCAGAGGGTAAATGGGCAAGACAAAAGATTTAAGTGCTTGAATGGGGTATGGTAGTAGGTGCCAGGTGCGCTGGTTTGAGTGTGTCAAGAACTGCAACACTGCTGGGTTTTTCACACTTAACAGTTTCCAATGTGTATCAAGGATGGTCCATCACCCAAAGGACATCCAGCCAACGGCAGGCCAGTGGTCAAAAACGGCTCATTGATGAAAGAGGCCAAAGAACGCTGACACGAATCGTGCAGAGCAACAGACTGGCTACAGTTAGACAGTCCAGTACAACACTGATGCTGAAAGACCCAGAAAAGAATGCACAACTCGTCGTACTTTGACACGAATAGGGTATGGCAGCCGACGACCTAACAGAGTTCCACTTCTTTCAGCAAAACACAAGAAACTGCGGTTGCAGTTGGCTAAGGAACGAAAACACTGGAGGATTGAAAAAAACTGCCTGGTCTGATGAATCCAGGTTCCTGCTATTTCACACTGATGGAGGACTACGGTATGGAGAAAACCATATGAGTACATGCATCCATCATGCCGCGTCAACACTGCAGACTGGTGGTGGTGGTGTGATGGTGTCGGGTGTGTTTTCATCGCCCACATTTGGCCCCTTGATAAAAGTGGAGCAGCGGTTGAATGCCACAGGATATACGAACATCATTGCCAATCAGGTGCACCCCTTCATGGCAGCAGTGTATCCATCCGCTAATGGTTTTTTTCAGCAGGATAATGCCCCATGCCACAAGGTTAGGATTGTCCAGGAATGGTTCCACGAGCATGACTGTGAATTCAGCTTACTGCAGTGGCCTGCCCAGTCACCAGATCTCAATCTAATTGAGCATCTGTGGTTTGAGATGGAACAAGCTATTTGTTGTAGAGATCCACTACCAGCCAACTTGACACAACTGTGGGAAGCACTGGAGTCAACATGGGCCAGAATCCCTGTGGAACGCTTTCGACACCTTGTAGAGTCCATGCCCCAACGAATTGAGGCTGTTCTGAGGGTAAAAGGGGGTGTAACTCAATATTAGGAAGGTGTTCCTAATGTTTTGTACACTCAGAGTATAGTGCCTTGCACAAGTATTCAGACCCTTCCTGTCCCATTTTGTGAAATTACAAAATGATGCATACACACTTATAAAGGATCAGATAAGTTACAGTAAATGTCAGCAAAAATTAAAGAGAAAAAACAGAAATATGTTGATTGCATATTCAGACACGTAAACTCAATATTTGGTGGAAGCACCTTTGGCAGCAATTACCCAAAAATACTTGCGGCTGTAAGTCTTTACCAACTTTGCACACCGGCTTGGTGCAATTTGTGCTCATTCTTCTTGGCAGATTTGCTCAAGCTCTCTCAAATTGCTTGGGGATCACTTATGGACTGTAGTTTTCAAATCTTTCCACAGATTCTCAATAGGATCCAAGTCAGCCTTTGACTGGGCCACTCAAGATAATTCACTTTCTTATTCTTAAGCTACTCCAGTGTAGCTTTGGCCTTGTGCTTTGGATCATTGTCCTGTTGAAAGGTGAATTTAGCAGACTGAAACAGGTTTTCCTCTAGTATTTGTCTGTACTTTGCTCCATCCATTTTCCCTTCAATCCTAACAAGCTTTCCAGTCCCTGCTGAGGAGAAGCATCCCCATAGCATGATCGGGATGGTCCACCACCATGCTTGACTGTAGGCATGGTGTTGATTGGGAGATGTGACGTGTTGGATCTGCGCCAAAACGTAACGCTTGGCATTTAGACAAAAAAGTTCTAATTTGGTCTCATCTGACCAAAACACCTTTGCCACATTTCTGCAGGATCACTCAGGTGCTTTGTTGCAAACTCCATGTAGGCTTTGAGATAGCTTATTTTTAGTAATGGTTTCCTTCTTGCTACCGTGCCATACAGCCTACTTCAAAGTGTCATGACTGCAAGCTTTAAAGCAACAAAATGTGAAAAATGAGAGGGTCTGGATACTTTTGCAAGGCACTGTACACACACACACATTTATATATTATATATATATAGAGAGAGAGAGAGAGAGAGAGAGAGAGAGAGAGAGACAAGTCTACCTATGGATGTTTAAACGATTAACAAACATTATTTTGGGTTGACTGTGAATGTCAAGCAGAACTGGGGAAAGTGAAGGTTCTGAAAGTGCTCAGGTACTGCAGCTAAGGAAATACCATAAACCCTTACCAGTTTTGGGCTTCCATTTACTACACAGGCCTCAAAAATACAGTTCTGAAAGACGAACACGTTATAGCAAACATGTATTTTCATTTTAAAGCATGTTATCTAGTTCTACAGTAAGCAGGTTTCCTATTTCCATGCCTTACTCTCAGGACATTTGGTACACTTCACCACAGCACTGTCTCTGGGGTCAAAGTATGCTACTGGCTGCAAAGCCTGTCAGTCAGGAATAACTGGTTGGTTAATGACTGTTAGAAGCTGTTGAAAAGATCAATTTCTCCCTCCAGATAACAAAGCTGACATCATTAAAAAAAAATCTTTACCAATAACATTCTTTCACAAAAGCACATTTGAGACCTATAAAACAAATGGAAGTGCACAACAGGCATGATTTATGAAATATATTGTTAGTTGCAAATTACTGAGCTTTGTTATTTCTTGTGCAAATCCCTAAACAGCATGCAGAATTCCACAAGTGGTGTCCCTAGTTACTGGGTTAACATCTGCACTATGTTGTTTCCAACTGAAATCCCATTCTTCACTCGAGGTTTGAAGAGGTTCACACTGAACTCAGACTGCCAAGGTCAGCCGTTTCACAACATACAGTACACATTCATGCTGTGCCTTCTTTTAACTAAAGCATGAATCCAAACAGTTACAGTCGTACCATGAGCTTTGATAGAACATGTTCCTATTAAATTAGATCAATGGAGTCAAAAAAAGAAGAGTGGTGTTAGGTCTATAGGAAGTTTTGAACTCCGTGCTATGTGATTCTCAATGGGAGAAAGCTTCCTGTGTTGACATTAATTAGTGAAACGGAGCCAAAAACCTCACTGATGAAGCTACAAAACCAGCAAAACTTCCCACAGATTCCCATCATGAGAACTACCAACACTGTGTTCAAATGTCAAACATGCATCATGGAGATATGAATATAATATAAATATGACCTATATAGCCCAATCTTTAAAATTACATTTTACTTCTACTTGATTGCTTCTGCTCTGTTTGTGCCAATACTAAGATTGTTCATTTGTCTGTGTGGATTTCACATATGGTAAAAGAGTTGAGCAGTCACAATAACATGGTTTTTGCACCATGTCTGTGGTTTCCCTTCAGTACAGAAATTAATGCATTATATTAGGAAGAAAAGTCAGAACTGCAATGGAATTCCTAAAACACACGTAATAGAATGTATCATGCTTGAACAAGCTAAATCACCATATAGCAATACCACACACAGTCCTTGTACTGAGCAGCAGTGTGTTCATCTTAGGAATAATATTACAGTACTGTGTGTCACTGCTGTTGGGTTTTCGATTTCTAGCCTCTTGGTAACCCTTTTCTTGACAGACAAACATAATCAGACACAATTACAACTGCTGTATTAATATTTCCAGTTAATATACCTTTTAGTGGGTTAGAGCCAAGATACAATGCAACGCCTAGGTTATTAATGAACCTAAACAGAGTGAAGAAATAATTCTGTGAATGTGAAACAGATATAACATTTCTTTAGGCAATGTTAAACTTAACTCAGAATCATTTTTTGTAATTGTTTTAAATGGTGTCACCTGCATTTATAACCCATATGTATTCATGAATTATAAAAATCACAAGACGTTTATTGCAAAACTGACATCATGTCTGCATTCTGGCAACAAGACAGCATGGCTATTGATAAAATAATTTCAGAATATGCATTTAAAAATTATAGGCTAACACATCACTACTTGCATAGAAAATGTAAACCAACCAAATAAACACAAATCTCATACAACTACTGTGAAGATTTTCTTACAAGACACGTCTACCTTGTATCCTTCTGTAGAAATGAAGCTTGAGCCTGTAATACTCCTGTGCAATGCCATCACAAGTTACAAGTGACCTCCTTTGGCTTGAAAAATGGTTCAGGAGGCATGAAACACCAGCAAAAAGAAAGAAAAAGACAAATCAAATCACCAGATAGAGAACTTCACTAAAAGGATACAGAGTTAATCTGCTTACCGAATAAGCCATTCACATACACTGGTGATCGCATTTAGATTCCTAGCTTCCTTGTAAAAAGCACAATCAGGTATTTATAACACAGCTTCAGTGAAGTCTCTAGATTCCCTCATTAATAACACACTGCAGAGGCTTTTTGCTGGTTTACACAGGATGAAGTTACTGCCCCACATATGAAGACCGCCTTCACTTTGCTGTGCAGAACAAACACTTACCAAACCAATGTCACTGTGCCAATACAAAGCAGCAGGAGCATTCCCTTACATAACCTCTAGTTGATAACAGACGAGCAAGCTAATATACCACCCACATGAAGAAACAAACATCATCTGTTGACACCTCATGATCTAGATTCTCGTAACAAATAGTACCATTAAAAAAATTAGATAAAAATCAGGTATTAAATTAAAAACAAAAAAAGTATTGTTTTGTTTATTTCATACAAATATATCTAGCCAGTCAGTGCTTGGAAATTCTGGCCTGTGATTGGTCAAAACCTCATCATAGGAACAAAAATAGATTTAACTACTGCCCTCACATCCTTACACCACTGGGCAATAGTCTCAGTCTCATGTGATTGGTTCACATCACTCAGTCCCGCCCCTTTTCAAAGGAACACCCTCCACCTCCACACCTAAAACAAGGTAAAATGGCCGAACGAAAATTGCTGAACAGCAATTCTGTGACTTAACAATTATTTTTCTACATGCCAAGAAATGCCACAGTTCACAAAAAGGTATAAAAACAGGTGCGAGTAATCACGATTGGAAATGAGAAGCAGAGCACAACTAATGGTCTGTGACAGCAGATGGCTGCAAATTGCCTCCATACGTCATTTTCTTATATGAGTAAATTAATCGTTGTACATGTTTGATTTTTTTTTTTTCTCAAGTTTAGGATGGGAAATTTGGGTTGAGTCTTAATTCGAAGGAATACAGTATATATTATATATACACACATACACACACTGCAGTTTAAAATGTTTGTACTCTTAATTTTATTAATGTCTATGCAAAGTTTCTCCTAGATTCACCTTCGACTCAGTGGAGCTACCAATAGAATTCAAGCCAATAGTTTGCATTATTTTAAGAGCATGGAAGTGAACACTGAGAGGATCGCTCTGTTTGTACAGAGGTTCAGACGCTTGGGGGCTGTGAGGTTGCTGGTTCATGACTAGCCTCCCTGCTGTTACACATACAGCAGAGAAGGCTAAACTGTGCACATGCAGCCTTGGTCTAGCTTGAGAAGGCCACATCAACAATCTCTGCACTAAGCTGGAACTGGCTACATGCCACCCTAACAGACACTTTGTTTCCTCGGGGTGTTTTTAGTAAAGACAAATTATTAAAATAAAGTGTAAATAATAACGATGAAATCTTTTTGCTATTACATCACCCTGTGGTATAAACAAAAACGCTTCAACTAGTTCTTAAAGCAGAAGGAGGTTGTAAAAGACATCTTCAAGCTTGGTTGTACCCAGCAGGATTTGGGACCAACCCGTAGAAGGGGCAAATGATTAATACATTTTTTCTAGAAACAAAGTTCCTAGTATTGCATTTTATTTGTTCCACTAAAAAACTTGATTTTGAGTAGACACATCTTCCAAGGCCACATATTAAATGTTATGGTTGCTTTTTTATTATTATTTATTTATTTATTTTTTTAATTGTTCGTTTGAAATATTTCCTTTGTGTTCCCATTTTGACCAAAGTGGAGTGCAACTGCCACATTAAATATATAACAAAGTACTACATTGACCTATTGATATAAGAGACTGGGGAATTGGGGCGCTGACAAACAGGCAAAAGAGCATTGTACACATCAGGTCACGAGGGGGCTGGTCAAAAAACAAAGTTGTGCACAAGAAAGTTCAGATAATCATGCAGAGTTTATTCTGTTCAGAAAAAAAAAAAATAATAATAATTGCATAATTTAAGATTAATATTCTAGATTTTCTCAAATTCACATGTGTACTGCTGTTTTTACATTAACATTTTTATTTATTTATATTAAGGTATAAAAAAAAATACATAGAGACATTAGTTCATTCATGGGGTCAGAGCTGGATCATAAAGGTGTACCTGATTTTTACATTGTATTCAGGACAGAAGTTTGCCCTACATCCTCTTTTACTGTTTATGTAGCCTACCTGTGCTTGTCTCATGCAAAAAAAAATCAAACATGTATTTAAAACAAAAAAAAATGTACTTTCAATGAGAGTTTGTGCTTAAGACTCCTTTTGTAAATAAAAACAATGTAATTACAAGAGGCTTATAAACACATTCTTGGCTCCTAGTACTTGAAGGCAGCCAGCTGTAGGTTATCCAATATCAGACATGCCAAACGCTATTTCTAAAGAGAACCGCCTATCAAGCCAAAACAAACTGACAGGTTGATTGTATCAGTAAACTAAAGAAAAACATTACTTAAGAAGAACCTAAGTTATAAAAGCAAAATGATAAAAATGATTTAAAAAAAGGACATGTTTTTTTAATGACTGAGGCAGCAGAGAAACACTAGTCAGAAACTGTCCGATTCTTATGAACTGTGACTGAAATGCAATATAAATTATAGCACTGCATTCCTTTCCCACATAATTCTTCAGGATGGCCTCAAACCAATCCTAACTTTAAGAAATGAAAAACAAACAGCAAGTAATTAAAAACATGCTTTAAGAAACAGAGTGAATAAAATTATTACAATAAATCTTGCCTGAAATAAATGACCGAATTCATTAGGTCTCACATTTTCCTATATGAAAGATACACACACATTATGGTAAACATATATTTCATTATTTTTTTTATCCAAAATGAATTAACATAAAAGACCAATGGGTTACCAAAAAAAAAAAAATAATAATAATAATAATAATAATAATAATAATAATAATACTCAAAGTGTCAAGACTCCAGTTCCCAGAAGCCATCAACACTTTTAGTAACCTATGGCTGCTTTTTCTATACTGAAGTTGGTATTAAAATAGTGTCCTTTCAGAAGGTGGATTTTTTACTGAACGGTTTTCATATTTAAACATGACAGAAAGAGGGAGAGAGAGAATTGCAATTCTGTTTCTTCATTTTCATATTCATATGAAAATAGTCCTATGAGGTCTTAAAAGCTTGAATGTTAAACAAACAATCACAACTTTATCTCAGCTGTGGACTGCATTTGAAAGGAATATTTCAAATGATGTAGTGTTTGCCACACGGTAATGAAGAAAAAATAAATAAATAACCAGCATAACAAATGAGGGCCAGTGTTTGCAATATATTTCTAGCACTAATAAGATTACATTATAGTCTTTACTATCACTCCTTGATTTGCATACAAGCCAACAAAACTATCTTCAACAAATTATATTAAAATTGAATGTACACCCCTTTACAATTTAGGAAGCAAATGGTGTGGTGTACATTATACCTGTGCAATATAGGTGTAACAGTGTACAGTTTACCGATCATACACACCATAGGCCCACTTGTGACTGGTACTGTAGTTCTACCAGTAAACTGCACTTGAGAAAATGGGACAGCACTATGCTATTTTCTCCTTTTAAAAAAATATTTTGCATGGTCCTACTTTGTCTACACTACAAATCAAAAAAGCGAAATTGTAGAGCAGGGGTTCCCGTACATGTAACAAGATTTATTCTTTCTATGATAACTGTGAACATGTATTAAGGTTATCATACCATTAACAATTCTATACCGTTATGCCCCTACCGTGCAATAGTATTCTAGAGTGTACACTTATGAGACCATTACATAAAGTGTGTGCACTATCAAAGAATGCAAGTTAAACAGCTCTGTCTTGTTCTTCATACATGGGGTGTGTGTAAAAAGCTGAGCGTTCTGTGAAAAATGGCAGTACTGAATATTGTCCCTTTTATTTACTGTATTAATAAATAACAATACAAGCATTTTTAAATGTATTCCAACCCGCTCTAAAATGTAGTTTAAGGAGAGCAATGTCTAGAAAGCCAGATTACAGCCACTAATTCATCACTGCCTTGTTTGTAATTGCATTATTCCTCTTTGCAGTGCAATTTTACTTGGTATTCAAGCCAATAAATGGAAAAGGGTTTAAGTAATTAAAATTACTAGCCAAAAAAAATTTAAAAAATACAAATTGCTGTTTACATTTTCCAAGCTATTCATCCAACTGAGAATTTGCACGCTGAAAAAATGTTATTGCTTGCGTGAACTGTCAGCGTTCAGTCTCAGTGGTGTCAGCAGCTAATTATCACAGCGAGGGAGAATTCTTGCTGCTGAACTGCTAATAAATGAGCCTAGAAAACTATCAAAGACTCAAATCAATGATGCACACCCTCAAATTAACATTTGAAAGATGTTTTCTGAGGAACGGTGTGTGACTGGAATAGCTTAGCCCACAGGAGTGAAAGAAAACAATCAACTCCCCCCCCCCCCTTTTCCATACAGGTAAAAGATCTGCCGATCAATAGGCTCTTTACTCATCTTGTAACAAGGCAACAGTTACTGGATAACTTGATTGTATTTGGTTGTAGGGGGTGTATAAATGGCCTACACTAAGCTAAGTTACTAAACACATACATGAATGGCACTTTTGGATCCTTAGTTAAACACAATGTCCAAATACAAATTCAGGAGGCAAGTAAGTTTAATTAAAACCTCTACATTATAAATTGGGTCGCCAAGATAAGTCGCAGAAGTTTTCCTCTTGCAATGGATCAAATTACGGCACAAGGTTTCACACAGTTCATGCCAAAAATCTACCCCCTATAAAAAGAGTACCTTTTGAGCCAATAAAGAGCATGCAATAGACTTTCCTCCAGTAAAATAACAAAAAAAAAAAAAAAAAAAAAAAAAAAAAAAAAAAAAAAAAAAAAAAAGGTCTTTAAGGCATTTTACTGGTCACCAGTAAAATTAGACTCTCATGAGAAAAAATATCCAAGGAAGTTGCAACCAACTCGAATCCCTGCCCATGCCATCTATTACAAGCTTATAACCACCTTCAGGGGGCAGCAGCAGCAAGTTCAGGAAGCTTCTCAGACTTACCATATTAAATGTAATTCTGTATAAGATTCTAGGAACTTGGAGTAGTGGGATGGTGTAATGAACTTTCAAAAATATAGTATCTACAGTCAGCATAAACTCCTCATAAGAAGTAATTTAAAAGCATCTGCTCCAGATAAAGGCAGCTGAAGGTCAAGATGGACAACCAAGGCCAACACTGAAAACTGAATGATCTATGGCAAGGTTAGCAGTGTTTTGTACCAGGGGTAACCCAATCTGAAGATAATAAAGACCTATTTTCAGGTAAAATTAATTTCTAGGCCATCGGATTGCAATATGGACCTTTTTTATTGCTGTATTAATTCATGATTGACCACACAAAGCTAGAAAAGGGCAGGTTTAGAACTCATTTTTTGTAAGGAAAAATAATTACCAACACATGGCACAGCTTAACTGCATGTGCTTCTGACTAATTTTCTAGATCAAGAAAGTTTCAGTTCAGGACTCCCGAGTGGCACATCCAGTAAAGGCGCTCCACATGGAATGCAGGGTGCACCCTATAGTCTGGACGTCACCGGTTCGAGTTTAAGTTCAAGTTATTCCTTTGCCGATTGAGGACAAGAGCTTCCATGGGGCAGCGCTGCCTGGGGAGAGAGAGGGTTAGGTCGGCCAGGATGTCCTCGGCTCACCGCACACCAGCGACCCCTGTGGTCTGGCCGGGTGCCTGCAGGCTTGCCTGCAAGCTGCCCAGGGCTGCGTTGTCCTCCGACGCTGCAGCTCTGGGTGGTTGCATGGCTAGTCTACAGTGTATAAAGAAGTTGCCGGCTGATGGCACGCGCTTCAGAGGACAGCGTGTTTCAACTTCACCCCTCCCAAGTCAGCGCAGGGGTGGTAGTGGGCTGAGCCTAAAAATAATTGGACATTACTAAATTGGGAAGAAAACAATATAAATAATTGGTGACCACTAAATTAAAAAAAAAAAAAAAAAAAAAAACACTGAACATTAAGTTTTTTGTTTGTTTTGTGATTAAATGCAATACAAACCATTTACTCTACATCCCCTTCAGTACTGAGGTTTGTTCAGAATTCCATACGTGCCTTCAGTATCCCAGTTAGAAATGGTTCATTCGGATCCTTCAGAATATTCCTCAATATGTTTTCTAATAAATAAAAAAAAATCTTCTACATACATGCAGCTTGCCTTGAGTCCAGGCACCTCGTACACAATGCTGAACATGATTTGTGATCGGTTTGTTTTTATCCGCCTCTTAGAAAAGCAACTTTGTGTGTTTTTTTAATTGGGATTTGAGCACAGGTTTGTGTAAGATTCAGCAGTTTCAGCAATTCAAAATACCTAGTAGCTTACATACAAGCCTACTGTATATGTGTTAATGCTGAACGTACTGTGTGATCATGAACTGTATTCAACACCTCCTGTGATAGACTACAGCACAGTGCCAATTGGGTTAAAGGAAATGGTCTAATATTTGTTAGAAACTGACCTTTCCAGTAAAGTTTTGACCACTGTGTTCTTGTAAGGATACTGAATCACTGTTTACAGTAAATCTAGTGCCATGTGTTACCCGCTGCCACATGAACTCCCTGCACAGTACTTCAATTCAAACAGTAGTTCTAAGACATGCTATAAATCACTTTAATTTGCTCAGTACATATGTACCAGAGTTTAAGCTCATATCTCAGTTATTAAATCTGGTGGTGCGTCTATAAAACTTTAGGTCTAAGTGACGCATTGCAGTGGTACAGCTTCAGCAATGATAAATTGTTCAGTTTTGGAGCTTTGACAAGTGTGATGTAAATGATTCTTTAAATGCTTTGCGTTTAAACATTAACTGGGTCTTACACAGCGCAACCATTTTTTAAACAGATGTTAGCCTTAGTGTTTATACAATAGTGTGTATACAATGTATGACTAATATTTTTTTTCCATATTCAATATTTATTCAGAATCTTCCACATGTACACATGTTGCTTATAGACAGATTTTTAACATTTAAGAAAGTAAAACCATTGTAGTAATTATCAAGACACACAACTTTCACAAACCTTGATCACCCTACCTTAGATAATGCAGTCCAAAGTCAGTGTTAAATCTCGCCTGTGCAACCATCCATACATGATAAGTGGGGTTAGGGTTACTGCTAATCGGGGTCGGTCAAACCAGACGCTCATGATAAATGGTGTTAGTATTAGGTTCCAAAAGCGTGGCACCAGAGGAATATTTACCTACGGGGGACAGTTGAGTATCATGTTTTCAATGACAAAAATCACCTGTATGAATCTAACATGCAATATATACAAAATCACCTCAATTTAAAAAAGAGCTCCAATGGCCCTATATAGTATTTGTATGACTTACTCCAAACAATTTAATTAGTTCTAGTCAGATAGATCCTTAGGGATTGATCCCAGAGATTACTCCTAAAAATGAGTAGTTGATGCAATCCAAGCGGATTCCTTGGTACTGTAAAATATACACAAAAAAAATTAACTAATTTATCATGGCAGGGTATAAGGTGATCAAAGCAACCCTTACTGTTAAGAGTTAATTGACTAGCAAGGTCATTGTTCTGAGGCCCTTTACACATATCTCTCTATATATCTATAGCTCATATAATATATATATATATATATATATATATATTTTAGACGTGGCTGTTTGTTATACATAAAAACACATAAATGACGCATTCTGTTTCAGCAGGCCTTCTTATTAAATAGTCCCAAATCCTGCCTATGCCTGGTCTGAGGACCTATTGCCTCTTACTCTTGAGAGGTACCTATCTCAGCAGAGCAACATATACCTAATAAATCACAGCTTGTCAATGTTTTTTTTCTATGCCGAAATGGTCCAATGCCTGTTTAATAAATATGTCAAAGCTTGTTTGGATCAGAGTATTCCCACTGACTACATCACCACTGCTGACTGCATAGGACATGAACTGTACATACTACAGTAATTGCAGCTGCCTCCAAGACATTACAGTCTCCCTACTTCATGAAACGCTTCACAATTTTTAAAACCATTTAGGCCTAATTAAACTGAAGTCAGGTTTTCCAATAGCTAAAATAAAAAAAGTGTTGCTTTTTTTTAAAAAAAATGTAAACTTACTGTAGCGGTCAGACTTAAAGTTTATCACATTCCATAATAATAAAACAATAATGTTAGTAACATGCATCGACACTACAAATACAAAAATACATACTTATGGAAGGGTAGACCGGTTCCTCCATACATACACATCATTTACACATACCCTGGCACTTAAATCCTCTTTTCAAATTCTACAGATCAGGTGTGTCGACCTTACTGTAACGGTCTCCACACACCGGACGCGATGCGATCGGTCCTGCAATAAAATGGTACTTTCGCTGCGACACTACCTTTCACACTAGTGGCGACAGGCGTGATCGATATACAGCCAATACAAAATGTGGAATACATAAAAGCCTTTCAGAATACTTATTTCAGTAAAGGTAAACTAATCGTACACATCAGCTACATGCAATTCCCTGGGTATGGACTGCCAGATGTTCTCCCTCATTGTCGTGTCTTTACCATTGTTGTCCTTTATTGCACAGCTCTGGGTATTTTGACAATGCAAGAATGATCGTTTCTTCCGCCATTGTTTACTGAAGGTGCGCAAGGGAAGCTGGTCCTCATTGGTCAGTTCCCTAGCTTCCATGTGACAAAAATCTCAAAAATTGACACCAATCCTATTTTTTATCCCATTTCGTTTCAGTGTCACCCGTCTCATCGCAGGCAGTGCGAACGATTCTTACCAAATACATGTTTTATGTTTTGCCATGGTGTGTCATACGACACATTCAGTTGTCGCATCGTATCTGGTGTGTAGAGGCCTTAATCCTTAAACTATTAATTAGCTTTTTGGATGTCATGCAAAAACTTTAGTAATGATGTCAGAATTTCTTCATCGCTTTATTTTTATTGATTATAGAGTTTAACAATAATAAGCGGCCGTTCTCAGGGTTTTCATATATACACCCAGATTACAGGGCATTCAAACCAACTTTCAATACCACAGGATAAGCCGTTCTTAAGATACACTTATAAACATACATTCCTAAAGACAAAAGGTCTAGAATTTCATTATACTGAAAATCTAATAAATAATGGATGACAGACTGCTTAAATTTGTATTCAAAATTCCCCCAAAACAGCTGCTTCATAATGCTATCCTGAGTTAGTTTTACAGGTTTAGTTGCTTTGTGCTGTAACCGTTCAATAAATGATTTAAGATTTTTACAGGAGAAAAAAAAAAAAAAAAAAAAAGGACCTACATGTTTTTGGGCAGGGTTGTTTAAAAAAAAAAAAAAAAAGCGCTATCGGTCCTGCACTTGAGATGGTCTTCTCTTATCTGTACTGCCACACGCAGTGACATTTCAAGTTTATGTAAAGTGTGTGGGAGTGGTTACTAGTTAAAAATGTACAAATGCCACTTTTCTGAAATAACTGGAGGCACATCTGATTCCTGATTCTTTTTTCAGTGTTTTTGATTGTTCGGTTCTAACAGGATGCCGACACATTATGTACTCATATAATCGCTATTTCATTGTTTTAAACACCGTTCTCACTGTTAAGGGAAAAGTGAAAGACTTCAGCATCTCTGTAGGGACTTTTTCTAATCATTATCTTCAAGCCTGCTGAACGGGAAAGCCAGCGCTGACAGCATCACATATTTGTGTTACGTTTTACACTAAAATATCCCTTGGCATCCTGTATGTTTAGTTGTCCAATAATTAAGCATTCAGGAGGACTCTACTTTTCAAATCTCTAGTTTCTTCATTAAATGTATTTTTCAATTTTTACAATTTACATCTAAGTGTAACTTGCAATTTAGTTCAGAAGCAACATTCATGTGGTGAAAATTCCACAGTGGTAACCTAACAGTGCTACTTTAGTTGAGATCTTGTAACCCAGTTATGGCTCCTCCCTATACTTGTGTGGATGTAGGACTCAAACAATATGCTTTTTTTTCAATTACATATGCTTTATGCAACCCTTCTATCACTAGATCAAGTTTAAAACATGATTTATTAATGCCACGCACTGCAGTCAAAATTTAACATATAATTGGTTGTCCGGCTTTATACATTTGGTTTGTCATCCAGGTCCAGACATCACAATTTTTTCTTGGGTTGGAATGAAGGATTGTTAAGCATAAACTTTAAGCAAGTCTTTAAAAACGTTGCAAGGGCATCCTGCCGGTGTAGCGTTCAGCCAGGACAGTCCTGTACAGTTTAATCATGTAATTCATTTTGTCAAAGATGCATAAAGTGACCACAATTTATTTGACAACCTTGTGATTTGCACTTAATTTACCTTATCTAATAAAACATAAAAAAGCTGTCAGCAGCTTATCTGCAACAAATCTTTGATGTTGTGGTTTCGCATGCGTGCCTTGGATAAGGTAAATATTACTATTATACAAACAAATCAGCTTGCTTTTCTAAACCCCACCTACACACGCCCAGGTACACCTGTTTAACGACGCATGCTAAGAATATTGATCAGGAACAACACAGAACAAAAACAAATTTATGTAAAACACGACTGAATGAGGAAAACAATTACCATTTCGTCGTCCTTTTCCTGGTCATCGATATCAAGTTCTTGGTCGTTATTCCGAGTGTCCTGTTCTTCAAAGCTTCCTTCAGCGGCGCTTGTTTTCCCTCCCGGACCGTGTTGTTGATCACCTCTCCCCGCAGAACTCGCCTGTCCTTCGGAGTCTGAGGAGTCCTCCTTGTTGTTGTTATTATTATTATTATTAGTCTCGCACAAAATATGTTTCATGTCTCCCTCAGACAGTGTTTCCGAACCAGAAGAGTTATTGCTCCCGTCACTCGCAGACCTTGGATAAACTTCCCCATCCATTTCACTCAACTGCCGAATGGCTTTCCCTTATGGAAGAAACAGACACACACAAAACCACCGAACTTCACTGTTTAACTACAATGCATAAATACATTTTTAAAAGTATACTTTGCAAAATACTCAATGCATCTTTTCCCATGTCAGACGACGTCACATAAATAAGCTGCAATACTACATTTTAAAAAAACAACAGTGCCTAAATTAAGAACGGAGCCATACCCCAAGCTCTAACCTGGATTCAAAGCACTGCCGCATTCTAACTATATCTGAGCTACCCTGCTGTAGTCTCCGCCCACAGGGACTGAAGTCTGGAACTGCTGTGGAAACCCACAAAGCCTACTTGCTTGCATAGATAAACAAAAACCGCTAATTTGGAAAACTAAAATCTACATTGAATGCATTACAAATGTGAGAATTGGTGAGGTTTCAGTACATGCACAGCATAAAGCCGAATAGAGTGATTGAATTTAATTATTTTTACTCCAGTGCAAAATCAACACCATTTTCATTTCTGCTCATTACAGCAATAAAAAAAAAAAAAAACATGCGCTTAATTTAATCTCTTTATAAAAAGCACACGTAAGCATTTTTTTTGTATAAAAAAAATAGAAGTTGGAAAACCAAAGTTCGTGAATTGTACAGAAATCGTCAGTGCGACATAGCACCCGCGTTTCCATCAAAATGTAAAAAATAATAATAATCAAGTTTTGATGACGTTTTAGTTGTGATTTATAGGACACCACTATCAAAGTTTTAAACCCAAAGTGCCTATTAGTAGCATTATTTATTTATTTATTTATTTTTGTAATGGAAACTCTTTTTAAATATTTTATTTGTTTATTTTTAAGTCTATTGCGCTTGGGGTAGAAGGAATAAGCACATGGGTTGTGCGTCATTAAGTATTGGTAATTAAACGTACTACCTATCAAAACCATCTGTTGCTATGGCAACTGTCTATAATATGTTATGTTGTTTAATAAAATATTTCACTCAAGTTTCAATACAAAAGATAAAGTACATGCAGTATTAAAAGTATTTAAAACATTGGCATTGTAATTAAAATTAGAATGCCCGCAATGCATGCAAATGTGTGTGTGGCAATGCAGTGGTTCTCAACCCTGGTCCTGGGGGAACACTGCCCTCCTGGTTTTTGTTCCAACCAAGCACTCAGTTACATAATTTAACCCTTAATTAAACTAATAATTTGCCTAATCTGAATTTTTCAATTATTTTAAACAGATGGAGATTTCACTTTAGGTGTAAAATTGTATAATGAACATAAATTATTAAACTTTTTATAAGCTAATCTATTTAAAAAGCTCAGATTAGGCAAATTAATAGTTCAATTAAGGGTTCAATTATGTAATTGAGTGCTTGGTTGGAACAAAAACTAGGAGGGCAGTGTTCCCCCAGGACCAGGATTGAGAACCACTGTGGTAATGTGACATGTTATGTGATCGACTACACCATATAGGATTTGAGAGAGAGTCATGTGCAACTATTCAGCAACAAAGCAGAAAGATCTCAGTAACTGTGCAGCTGCATTGATCAGTAAGCCTCTCTCTCTCAGGTGTTCCGGGAATGACAACGTTGTGGGAATCAGTGGCTGGAAAGTACTCACCAGCATTTATCCCTGGATTACCCCTGAAAATGAGTGGTTAATGCAATCCACGTGGATTCCCACGTTTAGTCAAATACAGAAAAAATAAGCTTTGGTTTTCTCAACAGGGTATGATTAATCAAATTTAAAAAATCTTTAACTCATAATTAATTGGTTGTTAATATGATTTGTCATTAAAAAAAAAAAAAAATCAAACCATATTCATGTAATTGTTTAACCTGGTAATCTTGCAGCAGCACAAGAAAAACAATTGTGTGAAGCAAACAATAGAACATATGAAATGGGTGGACTGAGATCACAACATAATTATCTGTCATTATAGACATGTAATTAGCATACATGGAGACCTACTTACAAATGCAAAGGAAATGATCCATAAGAGCACAGGGTATTGATCGTGTTGATCATTCTAGTCTCTTGGCTCAGCAAAGAGAGAAACAACAATAACACATTTCAATCTGTGCAAAGAGGAAAGCATTAACTGAATTCAAAGAAACACTTTCTATACAGCAATAGTGTTGTGGGATGCAAATTGCCAGCCTGGCCCTTAACCCTGTTGCTAGAACGTAACAACATTACTTTAAACAGCACATGCGTAAACAACAGAGGTCTTGCAATAAAATTACAAAAAAGAAAAATAATTTCAGACTTCAAATAATGTTTTTATGCCAGTGGGAAGCAATGTGGTGAAACAGCAAAAAATATGCTTTTGTTAAAATATAATATTTATTGCTAGAAATTGACACCAGCACCCCATCTTAATAATCTGTGGTGTCTGGAACAAAAGAACTTCTGTAGATTTGCAGCCCCTGTTTCCTTGAAGGCATTTGAGGCTGTAAGGAATGATCAAGTTTACCTCAGAAACTACTGGATCAGCGCCAAGAGGAGGTTATGGTAGGCGTTTATTTGTGTGCAGACCTTGTCTAAATTGTCTTTGTAAACTGTACTGCACATACATCATTATAAATTAATTTATTGGCAGTTCATTTATGGGGCTTCAGTTCATAAAATGGCTGTGCACCACGCCAGGGTATTATGAAGTAGCAGCCTGACACTCCATCCCATCCAAAAGAAAACATTCCTCACACTTGACTTTTTTAAAGTTCAAGTTAATGGAAACTCATAGAGTATAAGCTGTATTATTGCCTGAGTATTTCAAGGGCTGCTTCACAGAGTGGTTTACCTTAGCCTTTGCCAGCAAGGCTTTCTGTTATTGTTTAGTTTAAATGAAATGCTTTTAGTTTGTTACATTGGAAGGGTTCAAAGCATGCAAAGGTTATGTTAAAATAATGGTAACACATTAACGGAGCATTGCATAGCACTCAAGTGTATTGCAATTCCCCGGAAATTCATGGTACAACACTATAAGCGTTGCGAAGTGCAAAATCATAATAGAAATGTATCTAGTAAATTCTTCTTAGGTTGCGACTGAAATTAAAGTCACAAAGTTCTGACCTTAAAGACATCATCCCATGTAGGGTGTTCCCAGGGACGGATGGTCCACTGACAGCGTGTGTGTGTGCATGTTAAGCTGAGCTGGCTAGGGAAATCTAAACAGAAGAGATGTACACAATGCTTTTCCTCAAACAATGTGGTCACAGTGAGTACACAGACAAAACTAGGGAGATCAGAAGATTAAATAACACTAGTGCTTGCTAAAAACACACACAATGCCTGGAAATGAATGAAGACAAAATTAGGATTAATAATAAAGTTAATACAATTTTTAAAAAAAGTCCATAAAACACCAGACAACTCTTGTCAGCTTTTCCTGGCAAATTATGAACCAACGTATTTTAAAGGACATTGTTTAAGCAATTTTCAGCATGTTAACAGTTACAAGATCTAAACTATCTCGGTTTGAGCTGCTTTGTAAAAATTGCCTGAAAATGTCCCCTATAACTAATTGCTTGAAAAGTATTCTAAAAAAGTTGCCTAAAAACTTCCCTGGTGTTTTATGGGCTTTAGCCACACCCAAGTCTTTTCATTTGTTACTCAATGTGTTACCCAATCAAAAATATGAGGCAAAACCTGCAAATCAAATAAACATTGTTATACCTTGTGGCTTGTGTCTTTGTGTACTGTACCTTATATTTTTGCCCTTTTTCCAGTGCCTGTTTCTATATTCTTAAAAAATAAAATAAAATCCACAAGCCAGCTCTGTTAACTTAAGATACTAGTCCCCCATTTTTTTAGGTTATTTAGTAATTAGAAGCAGACAGTTTTGAATTGTCCTGCCTTCAAGAATGAGGATATTTTAAAAGCTCACATTAACCCACTTGCTTGTGTTGGGGTGTTAGGATTGTATTTTATATGAGACAAGCCAGCAGGCTGCTCAGGGAAATGTTCCTCTAGATCAGGGGTCTCCAACCCTGGTCCTGGAGAGCTACTGTGGCTGCTGGTTTTCATTTCAGCCAATCTCTGTTACTTAATTGAACCAATTATTGGCTTAATTAGATTAACAGGTTTTCCAGATCTTTAGCCACTAATGATGTGAAGACACCTATAAAACTTGCTGGATAGGGGCTCTCCAGGACCAGGGTTGGAGACCCCTGCTCTAGATGATGGAGTTTATTCTAATCTGGTACAGTTTTGTTTTATGGTGGAACATATGGGTTACTGTAATGAATCCTGACACACACTCACACACACACACACACACACACACACACACACACACACACACACACACACACACACATATTTTTTTTTGAAGGCATATTTAGTTCTTAAACATTTTACAAAGTGGGGACATCCCCACAACATCGTTTTTTTCACGGGTTACTATCTCTGTGGGGACATTTTCTCAAATGTTGTCTGCACATTGATAATAATACCTGTCCACACACAAACACGCACACACACACACACACACACACACACACACACACACACACACACACACACACACACACACACACACACCTTCTTCCATTGAAAAATGTGTGGTTGCCATCAAATTCCATCAAAAACTAATTATGGCATATCATGTTTTCTACTACCCCCCTATGACATGTCTACTGTGCAGCTTGCCTTCAGGGATGGATAGAAAGGTCACTGGTTTGATCCTTATGGGGAAAAAATGTTGTTCCAGTACAAAATACCACAGTTAGTATAACTTAATATAGGCTTGTATTTCTGATGTATTTGTTAATGTTGTTTTTTTTTTTTTTTAATTAAATTCTTAAGAGAAGATGATAAAAAGGGTCCAGTTAAGAAACATGATAAAGGGTAGTGTGCTATGTGTAGTTGCCTTTTGACCCTTCTCCAGAAAATGCTAAACTTGTACATAAAATTCTGATATATTGGCACATAAATAAATAAAAAAAAAAATAATATTTATTTTGCTAAGCATCTACATTCATTTTAACATTAGTAAAATCTTCACAGCACATTTGCTTCTTTAGTTGGAAATATTAAACCCAAGGTGGCTTCTTTTAGAACCCTCTGTTGCTGAGCTCTGTAAATGCAATTCCACCGCTCTCCATAGCGCTGGTGTTAGGGTACCTCACTCAGCCAGAGTGGCATTTCTCAAAGGAAGCTGGAAATTACATTTGCTGTGTTATTTTCTAGCTGGTGGCCCAGGTGACTGCTGCAAAGCTAAAGTATACTGGACTAGGTCAAAATCTTTAAAGTCAAAATCCAGTTTGCCTTCTGTATTTTTACTCTAAACTACAAAAGTTAAGACAAAAGTGCAATATGAGAAATATAATTATTACAGAGAAGCTTTTCAAATGAAAATGGAAGACAGATAAATACTTTGTGCCAATTTGGATATGAAGGGATAAAGTGAACGACTCCAGTGCCTTAATGTTTTGGCATAAAAGTATGTATCAACAAACTAGTTAATTGTTGCATGAGCTAGGTCAGAGGCACCAATGTTTTGACCCTGGAAGGTCCTTAATTGTTAAACTAAAATATTGCTGGGTCAATTGTAACTTTGAAACAAATTCTTACAATGGTATTGATTGGTAGAAAAGTAAACATCTAAAAGTAATGCTGCTCAAACATCAAAAAAACATAGCTCTGATCATATATCTGGTTTAGGGGTGTGAAAAAGAAGCTGATCATAATTGGAAAAGTGCTACAGTTGTATTGAATGTATGAGCAGATAGGGGAGCACACACAGAAAGCGACACAAAGGACACAGGAGCTAGCAGAAGTAATATATATGAATGAGGAGTAAACAAGCTGTGGAGCCCTAGTGTACTGGAATACAGTTAAGGGCAGTTTCCGCACCTGGACTAAGTTGATAAGACAGATAAGTGATCGTATCTGTTGTTAGTTAACCTCATCTTCAGCTCAGGATGCTTAATTGCTGCCCCACTGGATTGTCATTCTTATCAGTTGTATTGAGTAATATTGCTAAATTGTCAATACATATACAATGGCAGCATACAGTATGTGTGCTGCCCTGGTGCAGATTCCTACAAATATTACAAATGCCAGGCAGCTGTTTGTGAGAATGTATTGATTTGTATTTGAAGCACTATTTTAACAAATATTTCAAATGTACCACAATCTTCCAATTATATAAAGCTGACTGATCAGTTCAATGTAAAGCATACTCCTTTCATAAACTGTGCCCCTCTCATAAAGCTTAACACTAATACCTAGTAGGGTCAATCATAGTTTTAACTGTGTTATATATACAGTATATTGTGTATAAGCATACATTGTAAACCTGATATAAGTCAAACAATCCCAATATAATGTTTTTCTTTTTTTCACAAGCATAACATCAGTAAAGTAAGTTGTGACATACGATACACATGTAAACTGCACTCAAGTATACCAAACCCATTCTATATAATATACGTAGTCTGTAGCAATGCTTCCACAAAATGTAAAAGGGTGCACATTATATTCTGATCATTACGGTAATCATTTGAATCCAAATAGATAGGTTCAGTTTGGACTTTGAGAAAAGTTTTATGTATATACACTACCGGTCAAAAGTTTTAGAACACCTCCATTTTTCCAGTTTTTATTGAAATGTAAGCAGTTCAAGTCCAGTGAATAACTTGAAATGGTACAATGGTAAGCGGTAAACTGCCAGAGGTTAAAAAAAAAGTTTAGTTACCAAAAACTGAACAATAATGTACATTTTAGAGTTATACAAAAAGGCCTTTTTCAGGGAACTAGTAATGGGTTAACAACTTACAGCTGTTCTGCAGCAATGAAAGTAAATTAAACCTTGAAAGTTGATGTTAACAATTCCTACATGTGTCCCAACTTTTGTTGATTACTTACAAACCCTCCGTCTGTATAAAATCAGTGTTGGAACAGACTGTGTTACTACACCCTCTTAAGCATTATTTGGACAGTATTGTACTGCAGGAAGTAGTATATTGCTATCATAATGGCGAGAAAAAGGCAATTAACAAAGGAAGACAGACAGACCATTATAACCCTTAAAAGTGTAGGTCTTTCCTTAGAGAAATTCCAAAGAAAGCCAAGGTGTCAGTGAGTACAGTTTCCTACACCATCAAAAGGCACTTGGAAACTGGAGGAAACTCTGACAGGAAGAAGTGTGGCAGACCCAAAGTCACAACAGAATCAGAAGACAAGTTTCTGAGAGTCAACAGCTTGCATAATAGGCGACTCACAGGACAACAGCTTCAAGCACAGCTTAACACTGGTCGAAGTAAGCAAGTCTCAGTTTCAACTGTGAAGAGAAGACTTCGAGCTGCAGGTTTGACAGGTCGAGTGGCAGTAAGAAAGTCATTGCTAAGATGGCAAAATAAGAAAAAGAGGCTTGCCTGGGCCATGAAGCACTGCCAGTGGACTACTGAAGACTGAAAGAAAGTCTTATGGACCGATGAATCAAAATTTGAAATATTTGGTTCATCACGCAGGGTTTTTGTATGCCGTCGAGTAGGCAAAAGGATGGTTCCTCAGTATGTGACACCAACTGTCAAACATGGAGGAGGAAGCGTGATGGTCTGGGGCTCTTTTGCTGGATCCAGAGTCGGCGACTTGCACAGAGTGAGTGGCACCCTGAACCAAAATGGCTACCACAGCATTTTGCAGCTCCATGCAATACCCTCTGGTATACGCCTAGTTGGTCAGGGGTTCATCCTACAGCAAGATAATGACCTAAAACATACCTCCAGGCTATGTCAGAACTACCTCAGAAGAAAAGAACAAGAAGGTAGGCTTCAAATCTTGAAATGGCCAGCACAGTCTCCAGACTTAAACCCCATCTAGCTGTTGTCCAGTCTGTAGACCGGCATAAGAACATAAGAAAGTTTACAAACGAGAGGAGGCCATTCGGCCCAGCTTGCTCGTTTGGTTGTTAGTAGCTTATTGATCCCATAATCTCATCAAACAGCTTCCTGAAGGATCCCAAGGTGTCAGCTTCAATAACATTACTGGGGAGTTGGTTCCAGACCCTCACAATGCTCTGTGTAAAAAGTGCTCCCTATTTTCTGTTCTGAATGCCCCTTTATCTAATCTTCATTTGTGACCCCTGGTCCTTCTTTCTTTTTTCAGGTCGAAAATGTCCCCTTGGTCGACATTGTCAATACCTTTTGGAATTTTGAATGCTTGAATCAGATCGCAATATAGTCTTTTTTGTTCAATAATAGATTCAGTTCTTTTAGCCTGTCTGCATATGACATGCTTTTTAAACCCAGGATAATTCTGGTCGCTTGCACTCTCTAGAGCAGCAATATACTTTTTGTAGCAAGGTGACCAGAAGTGAACACAATATTCTAGATGAGGTCTTACAATGCATTGTAAAGTTTTAACACAACTTCCCTTGATTTAAATTTAACACTTTTCATTATATAGTCAAGCATTTTGTTGGCCTTCTTTATAGCTTCCCGACATTGTCTAGATGAAGGCATTTCTGAGTCGACATAAACTCCTAGATCTTTTTCACAGATTCCTTCTTAAATTTCAATGTCTCCCATATGGTATTTATAATGCACATTTGCATTGCCTACGTGCAGTACCTTACACTTTTCTCTATTAAATGTAATGTGCCATATGTCTGCCCAGTTCTGAATGCTGTCTAGATCATTTTGAATGACTTTTGCTGCTGCAATGGTGTTTGCCACTCCTCCTATTTTTGTGTCGTGTGCAAATTTAACAAGTCTGGTTACCATACCAGAATCTAAGTCATTAATGTGGATTAGGATGAGCAGAGGACCTAATACTGATCCCTGTGGTACTCCACTGGTTACCTCACCATATTACATTTTGTACATCTTGTTGTTTGTGTTTGTTTAGCACTTCCCTTTAATAAGCTGCATGTTAGAATTCTAGGTGCTGTACAGCATTGTGCTGATATGCCAATGGAACTGGTCTGCCATGTGGTGCTACTTGTCTTTGTACTTTAATAAATGGTCAGTTGGTAGATATTCTATTTGTTATGCTGAAACACCTATCCTATTTTGTGGGTTTACTATTAAACCAGAATTACGTAAATGTTATAAAACTGGCAACAAACATCTTTGTTGTACATTTAACTCTGTAAATGAATGTTGCTACTCTTAAATGAATGTTGCTACTCTTAAATGAATGTTGTTACTCTTAAATGAATGTTGTTACTCTTAAATGAATGTTGTTACTCTTAAATGAATGTTGTTACTCTTAAATGAATGTTGTTACTCTTAAATGAATGTTGTTACTCTTAAATGAATGTTGTTACTCTTAAATGAACGTTGCTACTCTTAAATGAATGTTGTTACTCTTAAATGAATGTTGCTACTCTTAAATGAATGTTGTTACTCTTAAATGAATGTTGTTACTCTTAAATGAATGTTGTTACTCTTAAATGAACGTTGTTACTCTTAAATGAATGTTGTTACTCTTAAATGAATGTTGTTACTCTTAAATGAATGTTGCTACTCTTAAATGAATGTTGTTACTCTTAAGTGAATGTTGCTACTCTTAAATTAATGTTGTTACTCTTAAGTGAATGTTGTTACTCTTAAATGAATGTTGCTACTCTTAAATGTGTTGTTACTCTTAAATGAATGTTGCTACTCTTAAATGAATGTTGCTACTCTTAAGTGAACGTTGTTACTCTTAAATGAATGTTGTTACTCTTAAATGAATGTTGCTACTCTTAAATTAATGTTGTTACTCTTAAATGAATGTTGCTACTCTTAAATGAATGTTGTTACTCTTAAGTGAATGTTGCTACTCTTAAATGAATGTTGTTACTCTTAAATGAATGTTGTTACTCTTAAATGAATGTTGCTACTCTTAAATGAATGTTGTTACTCTTAAATGAATGTTGCTACTCTTAAATGAATGTTGCTACTCTTAAATGAATGTTGCAACTGTTTACATCCTAATTGGATTAGCTGTTCAAGATATATGTAACATGTAAGTGTGATGTAAAGACAAACAGTCAGCATCCCCAGTGGGGGGCAGCTAACTGTAACTGGGCCTGTACACTTTTACTGCCTTATAGTTTATTAATAAAACTTTACATGCATTTTAGCAACCTGATCATAAACAACTGGGATGTACCTTTTAACAATGGGCAGGTTGGTAACTTGTTAATCCAAGCCATCAGAGGACAGCATATCAAGTCCAAACAGTTTGTTGGAAAAGCATATAGAACATGTACTTTAGAAGTTAAAAGTTTCAGACCCTACCTAGCCTTAGTTCTGTTTACAGAGTAAACTATTAAGAGGTATTTAACAAAGTACCCCCCAGTAGGTGGCACTAAAAAACTATGAATGCTGCTTCAGGTCTAGTTCAGTGCAGCCCTTGGAGATGTTTCAACGTTATGATAATATATAAGAAATTAAAATGTGAACTTTAAAGATAAGTGAAACTTCATTTTATATTTAAATCTAGATGTATAAAAATATTCTCACACCCCACCAATTTACCATAAGCATTATTAACAATTATTCATTTCACTCTGAGAATAATTTCCTTCTGAGTACATATCAAACACCACACCTGTGTGTGGCAGTTTCTCAGAACTTGAGTTTGCGTATTCTTGCTGTGGTGAAGATTACAAAAATGGCAGTTTGTTCCTATGTCCTTTCTTTCATTTTTATAATTGAGGTGAAGCCACAGGGCACATTTACTCCAGTAAATACTTAAACAGCATATAATTTTCTGTAAAGTAAGCACTGCACTCCTTTACACATGCCAATTGCTATTGTCCACCCAAAAGGTGTTGCTACATAGCTAGAGACCTGGATTAAATGAGTTTTGAGTTTGTGTCAATTCAGGATGCCAATCAGCATCCCAACTAGTTCCTTTATATTGTGGTGGTGTATCACAAATGCTCATGGAGTACAGTAGGTTATTATTTCTTGAATGACAATTGCTGGGAAAAAAATCCTCACGAATGAAATAAACGCAGCTTGAAACAATTTGAAATCCCACAGTTGGCCTATACTGTCCTTCGACCACCCAGGAAGGTTCCTTACCTGCACCCCTCTGGGAGAAGCAGATGGCTGGGAAAGCAGACCACCCTGAACTCTTCTGGTATCTCATTCGAACTCTGCTGGTATCTCACTATGGGCCACCAATAAAGTTCCCTGTTAGAGTGCATAAAGTAAAGGCAACTGTTTGCCAAGATCTCTCCTTTTTTTAACTGTGTAAAAACATCACTGAAGCCACAGCCTGAAGCATGTGTAGACACAACTGATGTGAGTCATGGATCAAAAAGGATTAATGCTGGGCTGTTTCCAATCCTTTGATTCAGCAGGTCAGAACCATGTTTGGCAACATCAGTGCACTCACATGTTTTATTTCCTGGGAGAAGGACATGCACAGGCTCAACCACTGTGGAGAAGATTAGTCCAAATTTACTATAACATCGTATTTTGCCTCGGTAATGGCAGCTTCAATCAGTGAAGGTTTTTCAAGGGGCAATTCCATCTGAAAAAGAAATGTTTTATGAATACAGAGAAGCACGTCTTTTCAACTTTTTGATCTCTAATCAATTCATCAATCATTTGCCCAAACATGCATGAAATTACTAGTCCTCGTAAGTCTGCAAGATAGTGATCAGTAGACTCGCCTATGTGTTGTGGATGTGGTTTGAAGCAATATTTTTCTGCTACAATGTTCACATTTGGAGAAAAGTAAGCCTTTGATAGGGAAAGTGTGTAATAGATTCTCTGGACCTCAATTCCAAAGCAATGGCTAGACCAGGCCTGACTCTGTCCTTCTAAAAAGTCTTTTCCATATATTGCAAGGAAGTAGTTTTCAATCATTTCCATTCAGGCTTTAAAACCATTTTTTGGGCAATAAAGGTAGGAAACAATTTGCTGAAGTGAAAAAATAAGCCATCCTTGTCGCCAGTATGTTGCGTATTGACTGATCAATTAAACTCAGAAACATCGAGTAATGTAAACAGTGTCTTTACTCATGATCCTCCAGTATCCACAAACAAAGCATACAAGAGAACCTCCCCCTGCCCTGTGCTATACTAGTGGAATATGCATCATTATTAAAAGATTACATTATAACAGGCAGGCCAGTCACCTGATATTACAAGAGCTAAGCTAGCCTGAGTTACGTTGTTCATCGACAGTTACCTAGTCATAGTCAATAAACCCTATATGTGTGATTCTTACGTGTAATACCACAACATTCGAGATGACTATGATCAGATAGACATTTACCAGCAATTACCAGTATTACCAATAAATTTCATAAGATAGTATCCAGTCAATAAAATATGTAATGTTGTGAATGTTATGTATTTGTTACAATATTATATATATATATATATATATATATATATATATATATATATATATATATATATATATATATTATATATATATTATTTGAACTTTTACTTTACTAACTAAATATTCTTTATGACTTTAACAAATAAAATAATATGTTTATTATCTGAAATTGATTCTTATTGAACCTTTGAAGGTTACCTTCCACAAATGGTGCATATCCTTTTATGACTCCTGGTACAATTCACTACAAAGTATAAAACAGATTTTATAGGGAACTGGGGTTGCAGTAGGATACCACTAGTACCAACCAGTCTACAACTAGGGTCATGTTTTCCATCACCTACAATTTTAGGATTGAGACAGTTAAAAAAAAAACCACAGAACTTGTATTATAAAAGATATTATATAATATACTAATATAATATATAATATAATTATTTTTTTTTTTTTTTTTTTTTTTTTACATCATGTAATCAAAGAAACTACAAAATTATTCCAAAAGTCTACCAGAAGCCATAATAGTAGTACAGTATTTCATGTTAGCTTTTGAAATGTCACTTTATGGAAAACTACAAAGCTGTATGTAATTCAATATGTTAATGTACCATTATTCAGTAGGTTTCCTTCGATGTTATGAAGCAAAATTAGTCAATTCTAGGGGGTGATGCATAACTTTTGGCCATAGCTGTAGTATTGACTCTCGCCTGCATCTTTCTTCATCAATACATTCCTGACCCTCCAATACAGTGTATTTGGAAAGTATACTTTCAGGAACACTTTTACTAAATATAAACTGCATGCCTGCCTATCTGAACACTAGAAAACACATCCTGTTACATAAGCATGTGTGATTACATCTTACTGGTTTATAGTCATTCAAATAACAAGACATACAGCAGATTATTATGTAGATCTCCAACATAACCATGACCCATTAAGAGCTACTGCCTTCATTTGAGGACAGGCAACTTTGTAATTTTTGGGAGACTTTTTAACTGGCATCTGCTTGTTATTTAAATATTCTCTTTAACTACATAATTATAATAATTTACTCAAATTTTGTTAACTGCAAAAGACAAGTGTAAATATAATGTATCGAATGACTTAAATACAGCTTGAGTCCTGATTTTTTCAAAGAAAAATTAATGTGGTACTTCTGGGTTAATTTTTATGTACCATAAGATAATTTGTGGGAACCACTATTTTTGCACTTCATCGCAGCCTTTGTTTTTCATACATATTCTGTTCCACAAGCGGCATGTTTCAGTTAGAAAGACGCTTGCTAGTACATGGAAATCTGGGAAACGCTGATGAAAAACAATGTCAGTAAAAATGTTTTTAGATGCTGTGTTTTTTAAAGGTTGGTGACTAACGCAATTTGACAGGAAGATGCAATAAAGTCCCCACATAAGTTCTAAGAACTTTATCTCAGTCACAAATCTTCACCATGTGGGTGAAAACACAGTAAAGACAAAATACACCTTTGAGCATTTTAACAAACACTGAATGCCTTGAAAAAAGGAAGTCGCGAATGTTATAACTTAGGGTTGTGCCAGAACTAGTGATTAGCTTTAAGAAATGTGACGTTGTTATGTGTTAATTAAATGGAATAAAACGTGATAATTACTCAACACAAAACAATATGGACCCTCGGCTTCCCTTGTTCACACAACTGTTGATTATTAACCGATAACAATCTGATGGGGTTATTTAATACAGAACCTGTCGTGATCAAACCAACTAAAACTAATTTATATTATAAAAATGATTATTTGTTTTATTTTCACTTTCCTTTGTTTCTTATAAATGCGTGATCTGGCCCTTATGGAAATAACCTATAGAAAGTCCTATAGTAAATTGGTCAAGTCCTATAAAATATCCTATAGGATTTCTTTAAAACCTTTTTAGTCCTATAGAGTGTCCTATAGTACTACTGTAGGGAGACCCTTTTGAGTACTATAGGAGGATATATTTTTTAAAAGAATCCTTTAGGATTTCTCTAAAAACCTTTTTAGTCCCACAATGTCTTATAGTACCACTATAGGATCCTATAAGACATTTCTGTAAGGGGGGATTGTAGTCCTGGGCAAAATGTTATCGCTAATGAAACTCGACAAAGAAAGGTCACATTTACGTGATGAATCATTGAATTTGCTAGTTTTACAACATATTTTCATTGGCAGTGTACGGTCTCAGTACGGCAGTGAAAAATATCTGCACCACAGATGAGAGGAAAATCTGCCTCCAGTCGTCTTTTAAAACACTCAACGTGGAACATAATTGCCATTTAAATTGGTACTCAAATGTAAAGGTGATAAATATGTGTGTTTTAATTTATTTAATACCTGTCGACAGAAGCTTCTTAAAGGTAATAATTCAGAAATACGAATAGCCGCATTCTCCTATCATTAACACTTTGGTAATAACCTGCTGAAGTTCCAGGACAAAAAAAAACTGTTAACCTATTTTGAGGATCTCTTGTTTTAAATAATAGACTAATAGGTTTTAAACACCATTTTAATAACTACATACCCTAAAAATAAGGTTTTAAAAAAGAAAGGTATGTAACATGAAACATATTCAAGCACATCTTACAAGCAACACTTGTTCTAAAATAAAAAATAAAAAAAACACTGTCCGGATGACGTCATAATCGTCCAGTATACTGGACAAAGCGCAAGGGGTGATGTTATGTTAGGAGAAGAATGTGATTTTCTTTTCTAGTTTACTAAGAAAAATACTGTAAGTAGGCCTGTCAACTCTCCCCTGGAATAGTGCCACTGCACTTTACATGGGGTAGGAAGAATAATGACAACTCTCAACGGTCAACTAAGACCGAGTGAGAGGACCTCTCAACCCCTCTAAAAGAGGCTTTTGGCCAGGTGCTTTTGCCTCTTGTGCAGATGTTATCTTAGCTGGAGACAAAACAATGGTAAAAATAAAACATGTGACTGTCCAGACCTTAGAATAACCTACACTCCCGGTTAATGGATCTTAATAAAAGAATAGTTAAATAAATTAATATATACAATTAAATTAAAGTCATGGTCAGAGGTCACGTGAAGAAGATTGTTAACCCCTAAATGAATGGTGTGGTCATTACTGGACCAGTAAACACTGTTTTCTGAATGTGGCACTTGGGAACAGCTCCTTGCTTGAAAGAAGTTGTCGAGAGTCAGAGGTCAGGCTGGTGATGGGACCCGACCTGTGGCCTCAGAGTTGTGTAGGACACAGCCAGTGATCCCAGGTGTTTTTACCTGAGGGGAGCTGCCCCTATTGAGGGCACAGGTTGATGTGATGGGAACCATCAGCCCCCATGGAAACAGCAATACTCCCCCTAGACTGGACAGTTTAATTTAAGCTTTCCTAATATATTAAGCAGAATAGTTCCATATTTCAGAAACTTGAGCAGTTAAAGAGAAATGCACATCTGAAGCAAACAAGGCACAAAAATCTAAAGATTTTACAGGCTTGATTATATTTTAATTCCACATGCATTTGTTTCTCCAACAGTGATTTTAGGAGAAACATTTTAGACACAAAGCAGATACAAGTGGGAAGATACAAGATTCTCAGAGAAGCTTGTCTGTGTCTTGTGTCTCATCTGTGGCTCCTTATTGCTGTGTTTCTATAAATGAAAGTGGAATTATTTGGGGAAATCCCCACATAGTGCCTCATGCGGAAAAATCTAATGTATCTGTGTTAGTCTTCTTACTATCCAGTATTCTGAAACTATCAGTACTTTTTTTTGTGAATGAAACACACTGATACGCATGAGCTACAGGGTTGAGAATATGCAAGAGCTTAAAATACTACAACTCATGATTTCTGCTCCCCATTTAATTGTGCAGATAATAATTTGTTTCTTTGTGTTGAAGGTTATTCAGGATATTGTGGAAGAAATTCCTAGTTGTAATTGAATGTACTTTACAAAATGATATTTCAAATCTTAAACTATGGAACTGAGATACTGAGATATTAAGTTTGTCTTCCCCCTTTCCTTCCCACCTTAACATTCTCTAGATCAACTTCAAATGACTCTATATTGCAGAGGATCATAAAGATTTAAATTGGGGGATGCTGTACTGACCTGCCAGTCTGGTCCTGCCAGTATCTGTTAATTAAGAGTGTCTGTCCAAAAAAAAATACAAAATTTTCTTCCTATAAAGGGTTATAAAGTTTGAAACCTGGTTGATACGAGGTGCCATGACTTTCTCCCATAAAATGAATTATTACCATGAAACATGGAATGCTTCAGTGAATAGAAATTTCTAATTTCCTTATCTAAAACTTAACTGAAAAACAAACCTTTACAAGGGTATAATATTAACTTGTTAAACAATCACAAGGTTTTAGATTTACATAAACTAGGAGATTGAAACATAACAAATAAGTAAAAACTTAACTGATAAATTGTTTCAGAATAATTTTAATAACTAGTCTTGCGGACGCAAGTTTAACTAAGTTTTCCCCATAAAATTGAAATGTGTGTTGTGTTTTAATGAAGTTTAAAGTGAAAATAATTCTTAACTTAGTTTACTTTAATTATTGCAAAATGTGTTTAACATGCATGTAACGGTAATCTAGTTAGGAGGATGAACTATATTTTTATCCTTCGATGATCAATATAACTAAATGAAGTTTTGTTTTATAAATGTTAATGTTTTCCTGTTATCACTCTCTCCACTGAGGAGGGGACGCTACCTGTGTTAATGACACACACTGCTTGTGTAAACGGAAACATCATTCAAACTAATTTTTACCTGGAAGTGATTGGATCACCAAAGTAAACGCCTCTTTCAGCACTATAGTTAAAGCAAAAAAAGCATGAAGTCATTCTTTTGGTTCCAGACTCACACACTGTTTTTTTACAAACGACCACATCACCAGACTTTTACATTTCAAAGACTTGAAGAGTCAAGTAAAATAAACATAATTTGTTTGTATAAGAATTATCTACAAACCAAAAGTAAAAACATTTAATACATCATAAAACAGCATTATCAGAGGAGGCTGTGTGGTCTGGTGGTTAAAGAGAGGGGCGTGTAATCAGGAGGGCTCCGTTTCAAATCCCGGCTCATTGACCCTGAGCAAGTCACTCTACCTGCACGTGTTCATAACCACAGATAAGCCTGCGGGATTCTGAAAATGTTTGATTAAAAGTGTTACTCCTGCTTGTGTCTATACTTATAATTCTGGTACCATGATTTTTATATTCTTCCTACTTTTGTGAGCCGAAATAAACTTAATATTATGTATGTGTTGAGTTTCTTTTTGCCTAGTGTAAGTACCGAAGTATGCATTTGAGATTGATTTGGGATCCTTAAACCTCTCTCTCTCTCTCTCTCTCTCTCTCTCTCTCTCTCTCTCTCTCTCTATATATATATTATATATATAAAAATAAACTTAACGTTAGTTTATTGACTCTTAGTTATTTAACTGGTTAACCTCTCGTGAGATTGATATTTTTATAACAGTCTTTCTTTTCTATTTTGTTCATAGTTCTTTTGCTACATCTGAAAAATCAAGTAATGGAATTGTTAATATAATTTTATAAGAAATATGAAATTTGTTAAGGACTAAAACCCTAGTTTTATATTGCAATATTAACCACAGAAATGAATATTAACTAATATGTTTGTATATTACTAACATAGTGGGAGTTGGCCTAGGACATTGAGGTATTCAAGTTCAATATTATATCTTCAGAAATATGCACTACAATATGCAAATGTTTTAACCTGCCACATTTGATCTGTTAGATTTGCAGTAGGCCACATGTTCTGATTTCAGTGAGTTTGAACTTCAGCAAATAAAGGCAACAAGACGCGGAGGCAACACTATTATTATTATTATTATTATTATTATTATTATTATTATTATTATTATTATTATTATTATTTTTATTATTATTATTACCTTTTGTTGCTATTCCATATTTAATAATTAAATGAAGCAGAAGAGCTACAGCAGAAGAAAAAGAGAAGGCAGTGATAATATTGTTGCTGCTAATAAAAGGTCAATGCTCTCAGGAGACCTTGTATTTCACTACCTTGATGGCTACATGTTTAGCATTCACTGCATTTACAGAGTGTATGATATAGTGGCACGTGCTTATATCTGAAATCATACAGAATGGATCCTTTTTGGGGGTTGAGGGGTGGAAAACGTTAGCTCTGGTAAGTATCTTTTTATAGATTCTTAGCTCATACAGAAACTCTTCAGTTTCAAAAGAAACAACTTCAGTACTGAGTTCCCTGTCGTGCTAGTGGAGATAAACTCTTTCATTTGTACTTCACTGACAATTAGCCCAATCACAATTTTAATCATGTTAAGACATGTTCCTAATATTGTGTGTATACAGTGCATACCTGGTTGTAGAGCTAATCTATTTGCCAGAACACAAGATATATATTTTAAGAACAGATTTGTCAATACCTGAACGTAGTTAAAAAGATCAACTACAAAGCCAGACTGATACAGACGCCTTGACTCAGTAATAACTTCTGCACACTGTGTGGGGCAAAAAACATTGAAAACAATTTGATGCTGCCCTGCCCTAACAGGGTGGTAGCCAGGATGAACCTCGATGGTCCAAACAGTTTCTTGTCAATTCCTGTTTCTTAAGTTTTTACAGTATGTCTAAAACACTAACATATGAATCCATTGAATTCTATGATACATTAATACAGACCCATACAAACTACTGGTGTGACAGGAACAACTTGGACAAAAAAAAAAATATAACTCCTAGCATAACAATTAATCAGACTTTGCCTTGTGAAGTGATTTAGGTGTCTGAAGTACCGCCAGGTTTTGGGGAAAAATTGTGGGTGTGGTCTCATTAACATGTCCACCTGAGCGATTCTTAAGCTATTACCAGTAAGACTGGTTAACTTCACCTTAGATTCCACAGTAACACACCCCTTCCAGTGTTCTCATGTGGTCTCTTCAAGCCATTACAGAGGCCTTTAATGTACAGGTGGGTTGGTTGAGGGAACTTGATTAGTAGGCAATATCCCACAGGTGTAAACCTCTTGTCTAATAATCAAGCTAGTTGACCTTACCAAGATGGCCAGTGGAACTGCCCCCCTCCCATTATAGTAAGGAAATCCAACTTTCTAGACAGGCTTCTCTTGTTCAGAAAGTCTTGTAATAAGGACCTCCAGTAGACTGTTCATACACAAACAATCACAGCATTGACTGTCTGACAAATATTAAATGATATGATAATGAGATATGAGGCAACTTTAATGGTACTTTTTTTCTGGCATCTGCAGAAGCTAACTGTGTCATAGTTTAGTCCTTTTTACCGTTTCTAAAACTGGCCCGTACAAAAAGCAGGTTCTGAAGCAAAATGCAGGTTCCGAAACCTTGAGTGTTACTTGAATAAATCTGCAGCAGAAGGTTAAAAAAGGTTAAAATGCCATTTGAACCACTCTTTTACAACAATGACCCCCTCCCCCAAACAAAATAAATCAAACAAAAATAAATATAACAAACTAATCCATTCTACCCTTCACTGTCTAATAAATATGCAGCAGCATTAATGAAAATGGGAAATTGTATGTAGTCATAACAGCAAAAGAATCAGCCATATTTGTAGACAAAATAGGAAGTGTTTTTTTTTTTTTTTTTATTTTTAGCTAGATAAACCAAATCCTAATAATTCTGCTTTTAAAAGTATTCTTGTGTTTTTTCCCCACAAACTATTTTATTGACTTCTAATTATTTCAAACAGGTTTTACAGAAAAACTTAAACATCACTATCACTATAGTGGCCATTACTCACAAACCATGAACTCAAAATAAAAAGGTGTTGACACTCGACTAGCTAAGCCCTAGTACCCTCTGTGGAACTTCTTTCCGGTTAGGATAGCTGTAGTAACAGACTTCGATTTTTATCATTGCGTCTAAAAGCAGCATTGTATACTGTTCTGCTCCAAATTCAAAACATATTTCAGTAACGCATACACCCCCAGCCGTGGCTGGAAATTAAAAATTAGAGATAGCTGTATGACACAAATTGACCATAACATATATCAACAGTATGTACAAAATAGTATAGAGTAAGAAATAGCAATTCAATGTTTTATCTAAATTTCTTTATCCAGATATATGAACAAATGCGTAATATACAGATGGCTGGATGTCTGAACATGCCCTCATTAACATATGCTAAATAATGTTAATACCAAGTTTCATGGCAAAGGGAATAAGTTCTTCAGCTATGCAATATTGAAACACATTTCAACACTCACTGTAGATTTTGCATGTTTTACAAATGAATATTTTAAGCAACATAAAAAATAACAAAAATATTTAACACATTTAAATAGAGGAAAAAAGGAAGGGGGAAGTTAGTTGGTGACAAAAGCACATTCTCATTGCCTCTGTAACTCCAGCAACCAGAAAGACATGTCCAGTGGGATATCCTGGGTGAAGGATTAAATCAACTGACATTTCCTGTGTGGTTGCACCGATTTGGAATTTTAAACATAAAAAAACTAGAGGAGCTTTGCATCACTTAGTAAATTGCATTGCAGAGCACATTTCAATGTAAAATGAGTATAGTGCATGCCTATTTCCAAAGAAGGTATAAAAAAAAAAACTGTATAATATTTTGTTGGGTCATTTAGAAAATGATTAATGCCCTTACTCAATATAATATTGGGCTACATTCTCAAAGCTATTTGCTCGCATTCACCATTTCCATTATTTTTGTCTGATAGGCAATGACAAGGTTCCCTTCTAAAACGGGTAAGAAACCACTCAAGACTGCTCACATGCCCTCACATCGAATGTCCGAGTTGTGGTTTATTTGTGGTTTGGTAACTTTATTGGGTGTATTACTTTGTGAAAATATCATGCTAATGACATTTTGGAGTAAAGAGCTTTGAAAATCTAGCCCACTGTCACTAGTAAATTATGCAATTTGTTTTATCCATTCTGTACTTTTTATCAATCCAATTCAGCTTGCACAAAGGAAATGTACACTGACTGTAATCATTTTCTTAAAGTTAACAACATAGCATGACCTTTACTCAGTTAGAGAACAGAAAGATCTCATTGATTAGCACACTTTCTCAGTTTTAAAATAACAGTCACTAAAAGGATTTCTCACAGGAAGTTCTAAGACCAGCTTAGTACATGAGAAAAAGTTTTAGTCTCTGTTATTTTTAAAACCCTCAAATATATTTCTTCACTGCTTTACAGTTTTTTTTTTTTATTTTATTAATTTACTTTCTGCTTTAAAAAGGAGAAAAACAAATAAACCAATTAGCTGAATGTTGACATGACTGATTTATAGATTCTTATAAATACATGTTTATTCTTAAAATGAAAACACCTCAGTTATCCAGTGTTTACAATATTATGAAGTATAAAGACAAAATGATGCATATTATCAATGCAATGCATTCCTGTAATAATGGTTTAATAAGAATGTAACGTTAACTTTCCAATCAAAGAATACAAATTATTATTATTATTATTATTATTATTATTATTATTATTATTATTATTATTATTAGTAGTAGTAGTAGTAGTAGTAGTAGTAGTAGTAGTTGTTGTTTTGGTCTGTCTACTAGCTCACTGTATACACTGATTAGTACTAATCTTGGACTTCCTAATGAAAAGTTTGGCGGTTCTATTTTGTTTCAAGCAACATATGATTATATAGATTCACCTAAATTTCACAGACATTTGGTGGCATGCTATTCCATTCATTCACCAGTGAAGTGTTCACATGGTGGCTAAAATGATCTAAACATGTTAACAGTTGAAGCCGTGATAGAAGTATTGTACATGTGTGTACATGCTGTAAACAGATTTAAAAAGAGTAAAGAGTCAGTGGTGATGGTGGTCTTGGTAATCCTGCTGTAAAACTTTCCCCCTGTTGTATAAGCCACATGAGCCCACTTTGGATGTGCTTTCACTGGTTGCAGGATTGTAAGTGGGGGATAACATTAGCAGAACTGTATTTGGTGCATGTGTGCAGTTGTATCAGGGAAAGCTGTGTCTTGCATTGGAAAGTCTGAAGATTGCCATCAGTTATTAGTTTAATGAGTTAATTTTGGTGTATGCTACTAATAAAGTGTGCAAAAGCACTTAAGTACATTTTAAGTTGTTTGTGCGTTGCCTGCATGATTGTTGACACTCGGTCTACCCTGCCACACTGTGTATAACCTTTTTAAACTTGTAAAGGTGCTCAAACAATAAAACTGAAACTGCAGAAGCAATATGAAGAACAGATAAATGAACTGATAAAAGTGCAATGAGGTGCTCACAAGCCACGAGGGCTGATCAGGAAACTGATAATGTAAAACTATTGTAGAATAATATTTGTATTTAAATCTACTCTGTTTTTAGGTTAAAACCTGAATGGTTATAAAATATAACGCTGCGATACCGACAATATAACATATGGACTGCATGGTTCACTTAGTGATAGCAATGGGCAATTATCATGAAAGACAATAGACTGACATAACAAACTAGTTGCTTTGCCACTTAAAAGTTAAGTATCAGTACAGAATGCTTCATGAGGAGAAGAAAAAGATTATACAAAAAGACATATCTTACCCTTTTTATAAGCAAACGGTATATTAATTGTTCTTAAACTGAGTAAAACATGAGTCATTGAGACCTGCCCACTTGTGTCATAGCTGTATTTCAAGTATGTGGCTTTTTGCCAACGCTGGTGGCAATGAGAGACTTGCTCTTCGTAACTCTGTTGCTCGCAACTGCTTGTGATGAGGGGGGTTTGGAAAGGCATGCCTGGGAACTTTGCTTGTACTGATCGCTGTAACATGTAGTAAGCAGAGGATGAAGTATGTTGCTTTCTTGTTGCTGCTCCGCTATGTCACAATAGGTAAGTCTGTGATTTTTGCTCGTTGCTATTACAAAGAGAGACTAGTGTTTAAATACTGCTCATCCATAACTATAAATACATATACAAATGCAAAAAAAACAGAAGGTAAGCAATATTTAAAGAGAACTGACTATGAGTCAAAATGTTAATCTTCTTTTAGTATGCTTAAATACTGTAGAGACAATATCTTTTTTTTGTTTGTTTCAGTGAGCACATTCGAAACCTGTAAGAAAACTTCTGTCATTGCTAATTTTTCCTTGAACAAAAAAGAGGTTTAAACATTGCATTGGAGCTGTTGTTCATAAACTGTGCTTATAAATAGAAACAGTGAGCGATGTACAGAGGGAGATTTTATCCCATTACTGCAGGTGGTAATGCAGCACTTATACACTAAGGCATGACCAGCCTTTGGCACTTCCAATCCATTCCATTGCAGGACATTTTTCCAACCAGATCCTAAATTATTTAATTGACCCTATTGAAGGTCAATTCAACAATTATGGCTCCAGTTAGAAAAAAGTCCTGCAATGGAATGGATTGGAAGTACCAAAGTCTGCCTAACCCTGCGGGAGTTGAATGGATGATAAGCACACTGCAAGCCTGTTAGTATATTTATTATTATGTAGATACTATCAAAATGTGGCACCCGGTGTAACAGACATGTTAACCTGGTGCAATTGTAAGCAGGAAATAACTGAGGAAATAACAGTTATTTTACATACATATATTCTTTATTTTCTTCTAAACCTTTCGTGCATGAAATATTGAAAATAGCTGGAAAAAAAAAAACATTTACTGGGGCCTGATTAGCTAAGCAGGGGGAATTTGGCCAGAATTGCAGGAGGAAGATTGAGATGACTGCTCGTGGTATTTCCCAAAGTGTCACACCCTATTTACTAACTAATTGGAAGCAAAAATACCATTCTGAACAATTCTAATTGGAGTACAAATTGTGGGGGGCAACAGGTCTCAAGTTACGCACTGTATTTATTCTATTGACAACGAAAATGTTGAGGGGGAATATGTTTGCTCCAGTGAAAACTCCAAATGCCCAATTGTATAAATAGATACCAGAATTTTAACTCAATTCAACTGTTTGACACAATGTTACAAAATTCATCAAGATTCATGGTTACAACATAACCTCCCAACTTTGTTAAAGCCAGAAAGAACTTACAGTTGAAATTTGCTTCTAACACTGTTTGATCAATAAAGGTATTTAAAGGTCGGTTGGGTAGGTTTTTTCAGTAGTATTATGTTTTACTCACTTAGTTTTATTACATGCATCATTTTCAATCAAAATTGGACTGTTTCGGGCAGTTTTATGAATAAAGGTAGGTATTTTTCATAAGGTATATGAAAGAAAAGTTGTTTTGGGACGGTTTTTCATCAGCACTATGGTGGTCTCCCCTATTTATAATAATTTATTTATTTGGCTGACTCTTTTTTATTATGGGGGTGTGTGGCAAAGACGGCCGGAGTGGGGGACGTCAGACCAGAAACAGGAACCAGGAAATAAACGACAGAGAGGTGGAGTTTGGTGGAGCTGAGCGAATGGTCTCGCTCAGCATTTAATAATGAACAGACAGTCAGAAAACAAACTGTTGTAAGACAAATAAAAACACAGGACACGGCACTGGTAGCCAAAATAAACAGACAAACAAAACGGACTAACACTAAACAAAACACTGTGGGCAGATATTTTAACTATTATTTCTTCTTATAATTATTACCTCCGCCTCATTAACACACAACATATAACACAAAATATACACAGGGGCGGGAACTTTGCCACATATACCCCCCCATGTGCAAAGCACACATGGCCTCAATGGCCACCTCCCCCCTTAAAATCCCAAAAGTCTCGCTCAAAGTCCTGGGCCAAGAACAGGGACTTTAAGGGGTTGATGAGCGGCAATGTTGTCAGTAGCCAGGCTGCTACTGGCCATGCTGTCAGCAGAAATGCTGCCAATGGTGCGGCTGTCAGCAGACGTGCTGACAACTCCCAGACTGACTCCTTCAGTCAGGGTAAGTCCAGCAGTGGAAAAGCGAAGCTAGGCAGGCATCCTTGGGAGAAGCGAGACAGGCATCCTTGGGCGAAGCGAGGCAGGCTTCCTTGGGCGAAGCGAGACAGGCATCCTTGGGCAAAGCGAGGCAGGGAGTCAGAACAAGCTGGGGTGCGGGTGTTGGCCTTCTCGGCCACTGCGGCCGAGTGGTTCTTCCCCGTGCTTCCCTCAGCAGCCTATGCAAGGGCTGCTGAGGACCGCCAGCATCTATTCCTGGTCATTCTGATACAGGGAGAGGCAGCTCCTGCTCCTCTCCCCCTGATGGTGATGGAGGCAGAGGAAGCTCCAGGTGGGGGAAGTGATACCAGCCGGCATTCATCCTCTGCTGGTGGGGGAAGTGATACCAGCAGGCATTCACCCTCTGCTGGTGGAGGTGGCGGAGGCAGAGGCAGCTCCTGCTGCTCTGCTCCTGCCGGTGGCGGTGGAGGAGGCAGAGGCAGCTCCTGCTGCTCTGCTCCTGCCGGTGGAGGTGGCGGAGGCAGAGGCAGCTCCTGCTGCTCTGCTCCTGCCGGTGGAGGTGGCGGAGGCATGGAGTCTCCTGTCAGTGAAGGTGGTGGAGGCCGAGGTAGCTCCTGTTGCTCTGCTCCTGCCGATGAAGTTGGCGGAGGAATGTAGTCTCCTGGCGACAGAGGTGGGAGTGGCGTGCAGTTTACCCTTATTACAGGGGACTGGTGCGGCTCTCCCTCACTTGCAGGGGAAGGTGATGGAGGCAGAGGAAGCACCTGCTCCTCTCCTCCAGGTGGTGATGGTAGGGGAAGTGATACCAGCAGGCACTCACCCTCTGCTGGTGGAGATTAGGACAGCAGGCATTCTTCACTGCTGGTGGAGATGGGGTCAGCAGACATTCTTCCTCTGCTGGCGGAGATGGGGTCAGCTGACCATTGGGCTTTGGTTTCCCGCGGTCCCCCCATCTGGGCGCTGGATGCTCACGGTCCCCCCATCTGGACACTCACGGTTCCCCCATCTGGGCACGGGACGCACGGGCTCCTCCCACACAGGCATTACTTCCACCTCTGTATATTGCATGGGGCAGATGGCCAACTTGTGCCCATACGCCCTACAGCCAGGGCACAGCTCCGCCGCGAGGTTCTTTAAAAAAAACCTCCCAACTGCCATCCCCGACCTCCTCCTACTGTTGCTGCAGCTGCTGCTGCAGATTTTTTCTGCCCCTCCTTCTCCTCACCTTCCTCTCCTGGGCTGGTTCCTCCTCCTCCTCTTGGAAGGGGCAGACAGCCACCAAGTGCCAGTACACCCCGCAGGCAAGGCACCAGCCTTGGTCCTCCAGACCACTGAGGAGCTCCTCCAGGTCCGTGCAGCCATCTTTCCAGCCTTCCATTTTTTTTTGTTTGTTTTTTTTTTGTTTTTGTTTAAACAAGAAACTGCAGTTCCTGCTCTGGTCTGCGTCTAGGAGGCGCTGGTAGTCCCGGTTCTGACACCACGTGTGGCAAAGACGGCCGGAGTGGGGGAAGTCAGACCAGAAACAGGAACCAGGAAATAAACAACAGAGAGGTGGAGTTTGGTGGAGCTGAGCGAATGGTCTCGCTTAGCATTTAATAAATGAACAATCAAAAAATAAACGGTTGTAAAACAAACAAAAACACAGGACACGGCACTGGTAGCCAAAATAAACAGACAAACAAAATGGACTAACACTAAACAAAACACGTTGAGGAGATATTTTAATTGTTATTTCTTATTATTATTATTACCTCTGTCTCCAATCCCATTCTCCACTGACCGAACACACAACCCCGAGTGAGTGAAAACATGTTGCTTTTATGCAGCTGTACCGAGACTTGATTGCTAATCAATCATTCAATTGGAGTCGCCGTACAACTGCACGTGAATTAATAAAGTGCAATTCCCCGTGCTCATATATTATTATTTTTTACTTGCACGTGAAGTGCTGTGCAATCCTTGTGTCTAAATACAAATATACATTTTAAAATACACAAAATACACACAGGGGCAGGCAGTTTGCCACTGGGTGATGTAAGTATAGGACTGTGAGGCGAGAGTGTATTAAATGGAATGTCCAGACAGTAATTTATGTGTACAGAAATAAAATAATTTATTTTTATTCTCTATACACAACAAAATGATTAAATAACAAAAGAAAACACAATGGTGTGAGGGGAGGAGTGCAGGGGTGAAATCCAAAACAAACCGTGATGACTCGTCTTTAATTGTCTTCGTGGCGACCCATACATAAACAAAAAAAGACAAAAGAAATGTTAGTGTTTTTTGTTTTAAAAATCCCGCTGCACCAAACCAATCTCTCCCTCCACCCGTTACTCCTCCTATTTTACTTTCGGACCAACCCCGAACACAGTAGTACGTTCCCTTTAGTATGTAATGTCCCGTCTCTGTAGTCAGTGGAACACCAATCCCCAACTGACAAGTGTCCTTATCCTTCACTTGACTCCAGTGGCTGGAATTTACATACTCGTACTTCCGCCCCTCACCAAGGTGCCGCCCCTCAAAGATGACTTTTGCCATGGTCACGAGATCTTGGTAAGGGAAGTCCCGAGTTGGTTTGATGCCATCTACTGTCGGGAGACTGAATCACAGACCGAAAACCCTTTGACTCATCACGAGGACAGATGATGAATAATTGATGCATTGATTAATTGTTGCACCCCTATCCTTTTCATTATATATATTTGATTAAATGAGAAGAAGGGCAGCGAGTGATTGGCTGTGCCAGTCCTCAATCAGCAGGTGGGCGGATCTCAACTGAGTGTCCGTCCAGTGGGGATCGTTCTGGTCGACTGCAACGCCATGCTACACAGAGGGGTGCTGCATACACTCAGGAGGAGAGCGCCCGCTCTGCAGGAGTCACCGTAAGAATACTGGCTCATAAGTAGGTTAGTTTAAGGTTGATCCCAAGTAATATATAGTGAGCGTTACGTAATCTAGCAGGTTCCTGGAGCGGGACACCCTATTCAGTAAGGCTAGTGCTCGCCCTGTGTGGCACCTTTTATTTGTAGTTTTTGTACTGTGTTTTATTTTGACTTTTGTACAGTATGTGTCCTCTGTGTGCTACTATTGTTGGTACCGGCACATGACTCATTTGTTTACTTTTTTGTGTGAATAAATCCTACGCGCCTGAGCAGCATTTCAACTCCAACTCCCATGTCTCTGTGTTGCATATCACCAGTCACCTGCACATGTGACACGAGTACCTGTCACAGTCCTGCACTGTATATATTATATAAGGATTTCAGTAAAGTTAACTGGGATTTTTCAAGACCAAATCTTTGATTGAACGTGAGAAGCTTGGAAAGCCTGCATTACTAGCTAGACTGGGTACCAGTGGGGAATCTCCATTTAAAAAAAAAATGTAGTTTGTTTACAAGGTTTCATATTAACGTCCTGCTGTGAGAGCAAGGCCATTTATTGTTCTGATTAAACAAAGGAGCAAATGGATGACTTGATGACCATCAAAGTTGGATATAAACAGGTGTGGTTGTGCCTGAGATTGTGTAATAGTAAAGTCCCACAGGAAGTCCCGCAGCTATGGGATGAGCGGGGGCCAGGTCAGGGGCCTACTCTAGCAGCTCTGTGTCAGCACCAACCACATTGGGAGCATAATGTCAACAGGAGGCTGTAGTCGGTGGAGGACTGGACCAGTGGCATATTGGTTCTTAAGGCCAGGTGGTGAGACGAGGCCTCAGACTGGGAGGCCTACTTAGCAAAGTTCAACATTGTGGCCCTGGTACTGGACCCTGGAAGAGAAGCTTGGTGTGAAAGCAGCAGATGTCTATTACCTCACCAGGAAGGTTTACTCAGCATTCCCACCTGAGGTATGAAGCGACCCAGCAAGCTCAGGCACCAGGTACGGCTAGCGGGACCAACCATCCCCTGAACAAGCCCATGTGCAGCGCCACCTACAGCAGGGAGGAATGGGACCTTGCCGAAGAGCCAGTATTGCAGACATGAGCTGCCCGGAAGGAATAGCACAGCTGTTGCTGTGGAGAGCCTGGGCACCGCCCTACGACATTCCCCAGTCAGTGAGGAAACGACAGTGGGTCGGGTTCGACGAGGGATAGCTAACCCACATTCCAACGACACACACCAGATTGCCTCTGTGGGCCAGATCAGCCAGAGTGGAAACCTGCATGCACCCTGCCAGCTAACTAGGGTTCCATGCAAAGCCCTGGTCAATACCAGCTGCACCATCAGCCTGATATGACCTGGCCTACTCCCCCACCATCGAGGGGAGACCCAGCAACGTGGCTGCGCACTGGACTGAGTATGAGGACCCCATATGTGCAATATGAGTTCTAGCTCACCGACATCCAGGACAGCTGCATCAGAAAGGTGGGGGTGACACTGGACCTAGCCACTAACGCCCTGATCATCAGGAAAGGCCGCTTCCTACTGCAGACCTTGTCGGGAAAGGAGGAGGTGAGAGCCTGTCGAAGGTACCTCATTGCAACATTCTCAAAGAAGTAGGTGTCTCACTGTTGTAACAGCCAAAAAATCATAACCAGCAATAAAGCATTTTCTTGTAATACCAGAACTCCCAAAGGCCATAGGCTAGGCAAAAGAAATATAAAGGAAATGTACCACAAATGCATTTGATTATGCAGTACTTACATTAAGGAATGCAGTCAACGCTTTGATTTCTTCTGATGGATTTTTTCTTGTTTTATCCACGCAGGCATTCTTTATGGGTGTACATTGTTTAGCCGTGTTTACTGCCAGTCTTGCGCAGGTATTTATTGACATATCTTTTATTTATGATTAAATTCTTTAGAATATAGGTGTCTGCATGGTCTTTGATATTGTTTCATATTAAATCAAATGTCTCGGTAAAAACTGACAGTGACTTTTTTTTTTTTTTTTTTTTTTTTTCTTTTTTTTAGTGATTACAAAGTCTACGTGTTTTGATCTTGATTATTGCCAGAAAGCCTCAGGTACTTTTTTTTTAAAATTTTCATTTGAATGAATTAAATTCTGGGATCATACATGGGTCTCATTCTTATGGGTTTTCTTTTGTTCAGTTTCACAAAAAACACATTTTTATAAGGTGTTAAGGATGCTTGTTTGGTCTGTCGTGTTCTATAGATAGATAGATATACATATATTGTTTTATTTATTTATTTATTTTTTAAATTTTTGCAGATGGGATCCATGGCTTGGACTGTTACAAAAAATATCCTGAAAATCATTTGAATTGCACTTGGAAGCCTGGAATTCACGTTTCAAACGCTACAACTTACACGTTAATAATGGAACAGTAAGTTCAAAATTATGGAATATGTTGCAAAAAATGACAAATTACAGCTTTGGACAAAAGTTAATGAAAATGAAACAGTATTGTTATCGTGCAAAGTGCATTCTACTCACTTACCATGTGTTTGGGAGAACTTCAAAAAATAATCTTTTCCTTACAAAAATTGAAATGGCTATATATGATACATAAGAACAAAGGAAACGTTATGAGCATGACGAGTACATTTGGCCCATCAGTGCTTCTGGTTCCGGTCCGGTTTTTAGTTGTGATCTATTGCAGAACATGGTTAGTTTTTTATTTATTTTTTGTTCGTTTGTTTTAATTTAGAGTGGCCAATTATTATTTGTTATTTATGTTCCCCCAATTTGGAATGTCCAATTATGTTTTTTCTCCTCACTGCAGCGAGTCCCCACACAGCACAGAGGTTAGCGTCCGTTGATCTCACAAGTCAGAATCACATTTACTCCGAGCAATCCAGAGCAGAGGTGGGCAGGCTACCGATCCAGGAGAACAGAGATCAGCCCTGCTTTTTATCCACTCTGAATGTGCTCGGTGTCTGGCCAGTAGAGTTCGCTGGTATAGATTGATAGATTAATATACAACATATTCAGAACAAATGACTGTATTTAAATTAGGTGTAGGTTAAATTTTTTGTGAATAGGGGCATTTGTAATATATTAACATATTGCTTAATTAATGTTTTGATTTTATAAGGATCGACAGAAGCAAATGTAAAAGATGCATGAAAATTTTAAATACATTCCACTTAATTGAAGGGCTATTCAGTAAAAATTCTGTGACCATTTGGGTTGTTGAAAGTGACCCCAACAGGAATTGTTCCAAAGCAATTTTCAAAGGCACGCCAAATCAGTTGGGTAAGTAGCACACACTGAACAGCTCTGCATGATCAATATTTAATTTTTATTCCTTAATCCTGCATCAATGTCCGAGCCTTGGGGGCTGATCAGTTCGGTCTCACCTCTGAAAGGGCGGCTCTGACAAGCCAGGGGGAAACACTTTATACTTTACTAACCACTTGCTTTCATTTATGCCCGTGTTCTTCTCTGGCTGCTTCCTTGCATGTTCATTTCCTTCTCTCTTTCAGAATTCCTGTCGCCCCACGTGGCTCTGTCTCTGAGGTCTGTCCATAAGCATCTCCCGAAGCATAGGCTTTCCTTGTTAGTCGGGGGAACTTCAAGCCTTCTCAAATGTATCCTCTACCTGTCTCTTCATTTTCCCTTACTTCCCAGCCTTGGAGGCCGATCAGTTTGGTTTCACCTCTGTGAGGGAGGATCTCCGTGAGCCAAGGGAAAGCATGTCATCTTCCTAAAGTCACAAGCACATAATTCCTATTTCAAGTCCTAGGGCATATTCCTCTCAGCCCTTGCGCTTGTCCCGTTAATGGTTTGTTAAAATGAATGCGATTTATATTCTGAGTTTGAAATTATATATTTTTTTAAAAGTATGCTGCATCCATGCAATGTTCCCGGGAAGCTGTCATGAAGTGAATAATAAAAGTCTTAGATATAAAGTGAATTTTATTTGCTATTATTATTATTTGGCATATGCCTTTATCCAAGGTGACTTGCTGAGACTAGGGTGTGTGAATTGTACTTTAGCTGCAGAATCACTTACAACGTCTCACCTGAAAAACGGAGCATAAGGAGGTCAAGTGATTTGCTCAGGGTCACACAATGAGTCATTGAGTGAGCCAGGATTTGGTTACAAGCCCTTTGCTTTAACAATTAACAGAGAGTCAAGTGAGTCGGACAGAATTTCAACTTGTGAGGTCATTTCTGACCGAGTTTGTCCGTCTGTGTATGTTGCTTTATCTGTGCATTTCTCTCCACCTTCCGCTGAACTCTTCTATGGAAATATTTTTCTCCAGCTAAATATATTGGTTGTTTGTTTCAGTAAGGTGTCCTCCACCATCACAAATAAGTTATACAAGAGGTCAAGGAAAGTTACACATATCTTGGAAAAAAGGAAAACATGTTTTTCAATATCTGGTTCAACTCAGAGAATCTAACATGGTTACCTGGAAAACGGTAAGAGAAGCCAAGTCAGAATAAATAGAATTAACTACTGTCCCTCATTTACAGAAAGTACTGCTGCACAAAATGATTATTCAGATGAGCTCTCCACAGGTGAGGGCCATTGCTGTTGATTGGGCTAATTTACCATTTCAACCAACTGAAGAAACAGCTGCTTGGATTTGTAATGACTGCTGCTTTTCTTAGACTGCAGAGAAATGCAAACGGCTGCTTCTTCACTTGGTACAGCACTAACAGAAAGTTTCATTTGCTCAGAGATACTTGGAGTGAGTATACCTCAGGTAGCATGCCTGCAGTTCCATGACTTCCCTCAATGACAGTTTAGCTGGAAATATCAAAAGTAAAAATCAATGGTTATGTTTACAGTTACTTTTTGGATCCTTTTTTTATCATACTGTATTTTTCTAGATTTTAAAAATGCATGTTTAAAGCATTTCTTGTGTTTGACCAGTGCACGAAGTTCACAATGCTAATATCCTTCCCCACCAACCTTGTCAGAGCTCTTTATTTAAGCAATCCATGCTGGAATAGTTAGTAAGCATAGCAAATTATGATATTAACAGAAACAACAATAGAACATTATACAAAAATTAAATACTAGGAAAATGTAGATGTAAAGTATCCCTTTAACCTGTTTTATCTTGGAGCAACATATGTTGAAGGCTTTGCACCATAGGCTTTGCACACCATTATAAAAGTTTCCCATGATATTTCTGCACTGTATTTTTGCAGTTTACCAATGCTTTTGGTTATATTATGCATTTAGCAATAGTCTAACCAGGTTTGGCACTTTTGTTTACATTCTTTACCATTCTTACCCATGCTTTACCACTCTCTCACTATGCTTTATTATTACACTTTGCTATGTTTTTACTATGGTAAACTTTTATAGTGGCAGTATCTATGTTATAACTCTCATAGTAGTGCTGACGATTCAAAGATTAATCAATCATAAACTCTGCTGATATAAGAATAATTTGAATAGCCACATGAAGAGCAGGTTGAATGATTAGACTGTACTTGGGAGTTTGTTATAACAGGGTATCTTATCATAAACATCCCCTATGTGTTTATTTGTAGGTCAAATCAGACAATAATCATGAAGTCACAGTGTCCGGGTTGAATCGATCAGTTTCGTATGCAGCTCAGGTTCAGTGTAATCCTGATAGCACCAGTAGGAGGTGTCAGAAGTGCATGTGGAGTGATGTTTTGTTTATCCCTCCTGGTAAGTGATCTCTGACTAAAGATTGTGCAAGCTGTCTATTAACTAGGATCAACAGCAGTGAGGTCCACAATGCAATAGCTGCTGATATGTTGTGGAGCTGAGAATAGTAAATAATAAAGGACATCTTTTACTGTTGTTTAAAAAAAAAAAAAAAAAAAGCTAGCAGAGCAAACATGGCTCTGATTCAGGGCTGTGTGTAAACAAATACAGCGCCCATGATGCTTTGAAAATGTAGCAGTAAGGGTAAAGTGAGAATAAAATATACTTTACCCATCAAAGAGACGGCATTCAGTCTAGTGAGACACCCCTCTTGTGTACTGGATTAGATTTATTTTTAAATCACCTTGATTGTGTATTTTGTTGCTGCTAAATAGAGCTGACAGAGGAGCCAGATATTGTGGAATTTATTACAGAACTATTACCAAGCGGGAAGCAAAGGTTCCATATGAGCTGGAAGGTACTTTCTTTCTTATTTAACTTTTAGTTTTAATAAAAAACTAAATAAAAATACTTTCAATGATTGCTTTTGCATATGATTTCAAATCGGTTTAAAGGATATTATACTCTGTGTCGATAAAGATTTGATTCTAGTGTTTTAAGATTAACAGGCATTTGTCTTCAAAAAACTGGAGTTCATTAAAAACTTGTGTAACCCCTATGTGTCAGATACGGCTTGCTTTAATTATTTACCTTTACATTTTCTTTAGTACAACAGCAATGTCTCAGGATACAGTGTCACTGTCAAAAAAGAATCTGGAGAATTTCAAGAGACCTTCAACACTACCCTTCCAGAGCTCAGTCTGACTCTCTCTCTATCTGCCTACTTGGTCCGTGTTGTAGCTTTTAACAGTGGCGGACAATCTCCGGCATATCAAAGAAAGATCCCAGAACCTCAAAATATAGGTAACCATTTTATGCAATAGTCAATATGTTTACTTGAATTAGCATCTGTGGTTTTGCCTCAAATTATTTTTAAACTACTAACCTTTGAAAATATCTTTACAGACTTGCCCGGTCAAATCAGTGTAGCTGCCTGCTCAAATGAGAGCTTTTCTATTTCCTGGAATAAAAGCCTTGTTAAAAACTACACCTGCTATTCTGTTGTGTGGGGCCTGGTTCATGGAAACAAGACATCACAGTCATTTTATTCTCTGTCAGAAAATATAACCTTACGAGGTACGTTTTACCAGCAGTTCATTTTAATTGTATCTAGTGCCTGCTACTATAGGAGGCTTGCTTGGGGCTGTTTAAATATCATTAAAGATGAGAAGGTTATGAGTTGTTTTTCAAAGCATTTTAACCTGAGAAAATGTTTATAAACGTTTAATATATATATATATATATATATATATATATATATATATATATATATATATATATATATATATATATATATATGAATATGAATATGAATAGAGTTCTATATTTGATAAACTGGACAACAAAGCTCAACTCCCAATACGCCTCAAAAATAGAATTTCAATACTACATTTAAAACATATTTGGCCAAATACTTATGAAATGTTTGACACACACCCCTTTGGTAAATCTACTTGCATTTGAATTGTGCTGCACATGTAAATATGCCTCCATCCTTGTAAGGTGCATTTTGTAGCTGGCTTATAAGAAAGAACATTTTTAACTAACAGCAATTATAGTTTTAGTATAAATGCATGAATCAATCAACAACCACTCAGATTTGGGAATGTTCTTGCCTTTAGCAGGAGATTTGAAATTAGCCTTTATGTAATATCAGAGAGACATTGAGAATGCATGCTCTTAACACAGTGTTACATTGGTATTTTCAGGGACCTTGGAACCCTACAAAATATACAGATTTACTCTGCATTTAAGACACAATAAATCCCCCTGCAACTTGAAAAGTCTGAATAACAGTGAAAGCACATATGGCAGGACGGATGCTTATTGCGTTGAAGGAAGTAGGTTTTGTTCACCAGGACTTTTGACAAGCATTTTCAAACTAAAATGTTACTCTGGTGTTGGCTTGATAATCTGTTTAAATCTGATTGGTTTACAGAACCAAAGAGTGGACCTATCAACGTGACCTACAGCAATGTTACAAAAACATCAGCTGTGATAAACTGGAGTAAAGTACCCGAAGAGGATCTGCAGGGATTTCTTCAGGGCTATATAATCCATTATAGAGCTAACGATACAAGTGCTTCCTCAGGTCATTTTTAAATATCTACTAAGAGGGAAAAGTGTCCCCCAGACAGTGTATCCATGTGCAGTGTATATTTAATCCTAATTGGTAATTACATTTTGAAAATTAAAGAGGAGGCTGATGTGGTTTAGAAAAACTGAGATGCAGTACTTCAAGTTGTGGCCCTATTCACAAAACTTTACAAGCACCAATAAAAGTGTTAAGAAAACATTCCTTCAAACTGCCCTTCTGAGAATAGGTCCCAATAATAGACCCCATGCATATTTTTTCTGTTAATGATTACGTTTTATTTGACCTTTATTTTAATACTTTTAAACTAATACACTGAAACGACATCTTGCTTTTTTATATTTATAAGTTATAATAATATATTGTATGCATGTTTTATCTTCACACTGTTCTATTTATTCTTTTTCAGCAATCACTGTTAATTCCTCCACAAACAGTTATCTTTTAACTAAACTGAAGAGCAAAACAATATTCAAAGTCAGTGTGTCTGCCTTCACAGCGGCTGGGGAGGGAGTCCGAAGCGACCAAATCATATTTGAAACAAAGAATTACGGTACATCTGAAGGCGCTTATTTTAGATTACAACACTGTAAGGCATATTGGCCCCCAAAAATCTGGATTTTCTTTAATAGCCCTAAAGTATCTAGGTTGTATATATGGTGGTGGTAATGTTTCTGTAAATCTAAATAATATGCTGGTTTTGAGAACGCTTCTGGAAACCGATAATAAAAATGTGTTTTATAATCAAATTTAAATAAGGGAGGACAGAATACTTCTTATTAAGGTTGTCAGGTGTTGATGTGATGGTGTTGAAAACTAGAGCCATAATGTCCAAAATATGTCCAACTATTCTTCCCTCTTAGAGCTACTGTTGATTTGTGTTGAAAACGTGAATACAATAACTATCTTGTAATAAACGCCTCTTCTTAGCATGACTGCTGTCTTTGACCACCGTTTATTTTCCTGATTGTTTTTAACTCATTATCTTTTTAGTTTATGATAAACCTGAAGTCTGATAATGTGAATGTTGAAGCAAAACTGACAGGTATTTTTCAATATAAAAAAAATAGAAAATGACCACTGGAAACGTTAGCATGGTAAATAATTATCCAAGCATAAACAACAATACAGAATAGTAAGGACACACAGTGTAGATGAAATAACAAGTCTTACTCATCTATTATTGTTGCAGAAGCATCACTTTTATTTTGTTTGTTTCTCTACAGAGCTCAGTAGTATAACTGTCATTGTTGTGTGTGTCATTCCTGGAATACTACTGAGTCTGTGTGCTGTTCCTATTTGCTCCAGAATATTTAAAAGGTAAGAATAGCATTTCTCCCTTAACTTAATCAGAGGAGTATATTATCATTCAAAGAGAGTAGGACCCAATGAGAACATTTAAATTATAAAATGCTTTGGATAAATCAAGCACTGTGATTGTAATTGTCTTACTGCACAGCACATCTGGGTCAAAAGAGTTAACAATTTCTCACCGCCATACTGGCAGTTAACAACACCTAGATATTCAGCTTTTTTTTTTTTTTTTTTTAAATGATTATTTTTTTTTGACAAACACTAAATCAATTAAAATCAATTCCCTTGGATTTCTGTTCTTTAAAATCACAAGATCTCAATCTCTTCGGCCACGCTGATAACACCTGTAAAACCCCGGACTGAAGTACAAAAATGCAGACTGTGCAATTATGTTAGATCTTAACAAAGAAGGCACTGAGTATGAGAAGAAAAAAAAAAACCCCAAAAAAACAACCGTGGTTCATATTTTCAGCAATATGGTATAAACACTATTTACATTACAGTAATTGCATATGCCAGTGTGCATTACGGTAACCACCCGTCCCTGACTGGGCGGGACAGTCCCGAAATGTAAAGATCAAGTCCTGGTCCCGCGCTTAATGCCTCTGGGACGGCATTTGTCCCGAATTCGTAGACACAGTGCAATCTTACAGTTTAGCGCCACAATGAAACCGTAGCATATCTATTTACAGAATCGCCCGCGCCGTTTATTTTGCAATGCCTTACGCTCGCTCGCCAGTTAAAACAAATATATCTGTATATATCCAGGGGCGCTGTGTTTATTCATTTTTAGAAAGGGAAACTCAGGAAAGAACAGAAATTTAGCACTGTGACTGAAACACTTTACAGCATGTTGATGCGCAGACAGTCGTTATCATTATCCAGATGTCTGTGTCGGTGTGGTTCAGTTGTGCGTACCGTGTGAAAGGTTCCTGAGGGCGCGCTAACATTGAGATAGAACAGCAACTAGTGACAGCGAAATAGTCCACAACAGTGAAAGCTACAAATAAACCTATTTGAAATATAGACTAGTATTTCAAAGATAGTTCACAAATATGGTATGCTGGTTCCATTTGTTATAAGTTTACAATCACTAAACATTACCCAACCGTCCCACCCCCCATCACCACTCTTCGGGGGAAACACCAGCATAAGAAATGGCAGATGTCCCGTTTTTGCATTTTGAAAAGGTGTTCCCCCTAGTGTGCATAATAACACTATGAACAGTTCTGACTGTAATCAGTGACATTCTGCATGACTGCCTCCCTGATTGCATTGAGAAGAGACACGGGCAGTGCCTTTGGAGGAATAAAAATAAAGATGCAGAGCGTGATTATTGGACTAGGGAAACAGTGATTAAAACGTCAACTTCACTTACCTAAGTGTATAAAAAGTGCAAGAAAGTAGTTATATGTTTAGTTATTTTGTTTTCCTTTACAGGAAAATAATGCATTCAAACTGCAGTTTTAAAAATGACCTTGTATATTAAACAAAGTTAATAAATAAATAAACATTTACTCAGCAGTAATACGTTTTTCCAGAAAATTCAAAATAAGTATAGGAACTACTTACACTGGCGGAAGAATACATTCAGTAAAACAGAGCCTACAGCCGTGCACATCACAACACACCCAGTGATAAAACATAAGAACATAAGAACATAAGAAAGTTTACAAACAAGAGGAGGCCATTCGGCCCATCTTGCTCGTTTGGTTGTTAGTAGCTTATTGATCCCAAAATCTCATCAAGCAGCTTCTTGAAGGATCCCAGGGTGTCAGCTTCAACAACATTACTGGGGAGTTGATTCCAGACCTGACCACACAGCCTGTTGTGGGTTATTGATCCCAGGGTGTCAGCTTCAACAACATTACTGGGGAGTTGATTGCAGACCTGACCACACAGCCTGTTGTGGGCTTTTGCTTATTTATCACATATAACTATCAAGTATCACATAATATAAAATATGATAACTACAGATATGTGTATTTATTTAATGGTAACACATCATCATAAAAATCGTAAATTCTCTTTATCCCCGTTGTTGTATTGATTAGTTAGTGAAACTGTTTAAAAAGTAGAGCCATAACTAAAATGTAATCCTACAGTTAGTATTCTTAACTTTTGTACAAAGTTAGCATTTAAAAATGGCAGGGATTATGAATTTTAAATGAAGGCCACAAACCGTCTAAAACCATTTGATCCAAATTTCATTTTTATTTTTTATTTTTTATATATATTGCTTATTTGACAAACTTGTATTCATTTATGAACACACAATGTCACACTAGGTAACACTTAATATATATATATATATATAATTACAGTGGATCGTAACCTTATATATATATATATATATATATATATATATATATATTATATATATATATATATATATATATATAGTGCCTATAGAAAGTCTACACCCCCTTTAACTTTTTTCACATTTTGTTGTGTCAGTGCCTCAGAGTTTCTTGCATTTAAATGAGGATTTTTTTCCACTTATCTACACACCATACTCCACACTGATAAGGGGTAAAAAATTGAGAAAAAAAAAAAGATATATTAAATACAAAACTGAAAAATCATAATTGGATAAGTCTCCGCCCCCCTGAGTTAATACTTGGTGGAAGCACCTTTGGCAGCAATTACAGCTGTGAGTCTGTTGGGATAGGTCTCTACCAACTTTGCACACCTAGATTTGGCTGATCTGGGCAGGGTCTTGGTGGTGCCATACATCTTCCACTTCTTAATAATCGTCTTGACCATGCTCCAAGGGATATTCAAGGCCTTTGATATTTTTTTATACCTATCCCCTGATCTGTGCCTTTCAACAACTTTGTCCCTCAGTTCTTTTGAAAGCGCCTTGGTTGAGTCTTTGCTTTGAAATGCATTTCCCAGCAGAGGGAACCTACAGGAACTGCCAAATTTATCCTGAAGTCATGTGAATTACTACAATTTAACACAGGTAGAGGCCACTTAACTTGCTGTGTGATTTTGAAGGTGATTGGTTACACCTGAGCTAATTTAGGATTGCTATTGGGGGGGGTCACTTATCCAGTCAAGCTATTTCAGTTTTTATTTTTAATTAATTTTCTACAAATTTTTAGAATATTTTTTTCACTTGGAATTTGTGGGGTAGGATGTGTAGATAAATGAAAAAAAAAAAAGTTTTAATTCCAGGCTATAAGGCAACAAAAGGTGAAAAATTTGAACAGGGGTGTAGACTTTCTGTAGTTAAAATAAATAGAAATACTCTTCACATGTTAATATAATGTATATGGATATAACCTTCCACTAACTAAACGAATTTCTATTCTTCAGAGCAAAGATGTTTTTTTGGCCAAATATACCCAACCCTGGCAACAGCAATGCTATGCAGGAAATTTATAGAAGCAGCCCACTGGTATGTACAGCATGAAAACTAAGGCTTACTGAAGCGGAGGAGAAATACTGCAGTTGTATCACTATCACATTATGTTCTGTAGATTACTTCAATAAAAGTAGTCTTCACTGATGTACCTACATAGTCGATTACAACTATAGGAAAATTCTGACTGATAACTAGATAACCTAATGCATTTTGAACTAATGTTTGTACTTTAATTGTGTCTTTTCACCATTAAGATATTTCACGATTCCAGTGCACTGCTCAATACTGTTGAAGGCAGTACATTTTCTGACCACATAACATCACACTAACTAGATGTTCTTTTTTTTTAATTTAAGGAGTTTTCGGTTACCACAACGTCGCCTCTGTTTGAAGCTGACACCGATGATAAAGATGCCGACAGCCTGCATATCACTGAAGAGTCGTCAGTGATGCTTGCAGAGATCGAGCAGCTTCAAAATGAACCTGTCCAAAGCAACATGGATCCCAGTCCAATAAAACCAGCCCCCCCGCCTGTCAGCGATTATACCACCATGGAGTTCTTTCATCAAGTCATGCCTCACGCATCAATAGCCACTGCTGTAGCTCAAGTTCAGCCAAGCAGACAGAATGACATAGAGCTGAGTGCCATGGCAACGCTGAAGGGTGTGGCAGTCCTTGACTATCTAAAGCAAACATTTTGCAATATTTACTCCAATACAACAACAGCTGGAAATGACAAAACTGACCCAAGGATGTGAATGTCAAGCACAGAATCTTTAGTCTTCAAAGGAAAAAGCACCTGGCAATGAGTGAAAGCTCATCTGTTTTTAGTATTTTCGAGAACCAAGCAACAATAAACCATTATCTGCAAAGCCTCCTGCTTCTACCACAGCAGGTATTGTACATATGAATTATGCTGTCTGTTACAGTTGTAGATGGGTTAAGAATTCCGAAAGGTGCATGTTTGAGTCAATATCCTGTACATGAAAAAATCAAGTCAAGGAGAGAAAAACCTTTCAACTGCTGCTTTCATCATTACTTTTAAGTTTTGAGAATACATGCTGTGAACCTCCCTATCACACAACACAGTGTGTGTTACCACTGGTGGACTATAGAAATTTGCTTTACAGTCTTCCAGCCATGGTATCTGGTCTTATGGTCACAGTGCACAATGCCTTTCTAAGGATGCAATAGATAGAAATACATACTGCCGGTTTGATAAACTAGTTTTCATTGTTTGGCTCTAATGTCATTTTGAACTTGCATCATTTGTATCAGCGATGTGCAAGTAAGCGTAATTATTTTTAAGATGTTTTAAGTTCAGCCAGTTTTAAGGTCAACCAGACATGACTCTCAGGGAACAGGGAGTGTGTTTAGTGTCTGTGAATGCAATTGCTACAGAAACTTGAATGACGCTTACATCTGCAACTGCATCTACAGCGGCAGGCCGGGTGTGCTGCAGGTAACATCAGTCAGACTGTAGCCACTACAGAAAGCAGCCAGCACAGCTAACTGTGAATACAGTGTACGTGAACCTAGGTATCACACAGACCTACTGTACCTGTGAAGGGGGAGAATGTTTTAATTAACAAAAAATATAATTTCTATTAAATATCCTTTCCTCACAAGACCTGCAATAGTATCAGGTGTGAGTGCGGGAGTTTTTTTTTTTTTTTTTTTTTTTAAATTGTCCCTCGTTATCCGAGGTAGTAACAGGAGGTATTCATAACAAATTTGTGCTACAGCTTCACAGTGGCGAGAAAGACGTTATTTGCAAGGAATACCCGGTTACTTATCAAACTGACTTTGCAATTTACAGCTTGGTAACGTGGAGAACTACTGGACCAGTGTTAAGAAACAATTTTAAACAATGCAGGGCACAGCAGAAAACATGATACCATCGTACCTGGACACATTTAAAAGGTGTGGCAGGAACTGTCGAGATGAATTTATAAATGTTCAGCATCAGATCAGACAGCTGCGAAGGGGGAGCAACGGCAACAAAACATCTTTTAATCCCAGTCTATTTTAAGAGGGACCCAAATATTTTGTGAAAAGCTAAAATTTTAAGAGATATTTTTTAAACTATTTATTTTCAAAATGGGATATGGAAACGCTGTAGTTCAGGGAGAAGGAACAGAGCGATCAGAATGGCGAGTTTTGAATTTATTTGAATACTTACTTTTCACTACTTTAATCAAGTATTGGTGTCCGGTTCAGATTCATTCAATATCTCATGTACACTTGGGTTTCCCAAAAGTTCAACAGTTACATAAATCTCGTCAGTCATGTTTATTATGATAAATTCCAATATGTCTGCCGTTTTTGTTTTTAAATTCCACGTGTATGCATAACTGCCAGTGATTTGCCCGTTTTTTAAAAAAGTGCAGACCCATGGTGAAATGCTGTAATAGCAACACCCCCATGTGACCTGTTTGACCAATCAGGATAGAGTATTTGAAATACCCATTTTATAGTGTTTTTTGACACACACACACACAGTACCAGTACACTTGAGTACACTGGAAATTAGATTTTTTTTATAACTGAAAATGTTTTATGTTGTATACGTTTCTGTACATACTTGAAAATGAAAACACATGCTACAATATACAAAACAAAACATAAGGATTATCAAAGCAATGTTCAAGAAAATTGAAAATTGTCTCTAAATCTTGGATTCCTCAAAATAGCCACCCTTTGCCTTAGTAACAGCCTCACAAACACAAGGCATTTGGTTAACAAGTTTCAACAGGAAATCACCAGACATATCTTTCCAGCTCTTCTGCAGCAATTCCCAGAGATGTAGGGCACTTGTGGGTAGCTTTGCTTTGACTCTTCTGTCCAGTTCATCCCATACAAGTTCTATGGGATTGAGGTATGGAGACTGGGTAGGCCAGGTCAGGTCATTAGATTGAGTTGTCCTTCACTTTCCTTCCTTCACCAAATAGTTCTTGTACAACTTTGAGGTCTGTTTCGGGTCATTATCTTGCTGAAGAATAAAGGACAGCCCAACTAGCCGTAATCTTGATGGAATGGCATGCCTCTGAAGTATGCTATGATAGCCATGCTGGTTGAGCTTGCCATGGACTTGGTAAAGATCACCAACTCTCTCACCAGCAAAGCAACCCCAGACCATGACACTGCCTCCTCCATGCTTGACAGTAACCACACATGCAGAACTCATGCGCTCGCCCTCTCTGCGTCTTACAAATACTCGGTGGTTGGACTCAAATATTTCAAATTTTGACTCATCGGTCAATAAGACCAACTTCCATTCCTCAAACGACCAGTTTCTGTGTTTTTTGGCCCAGGCAAGTCTCTTCCTCTTATTCTGCACTCTTAACAATGGTTTCTTTGCAGCAATTCTTCCAGTTAGGCCAGTTTCACGCAATCTCCTCTGAACAGTTGATGTTGAAACATCTGTACTTCTAGTAGCATTTAGCTGAGTTTGTATTTCAGGGGCAGTTAATCGCCGGTTTCGCAGACTTGTGACTCGAGTGAAGTTGTTCTCTGATTCTGAGGTCACCCTTGGCCTGCCAGTTTCTTCAAATTGTTTGATGGTTTTGGCCACAGCAGTTACAAACACTTGCAAAGTTCTTGCGATTTGTCTTAAATATTGACCTTCATTTCTTAAAGTAATTACAGACTGTCTTTTTCTCTTTGCTTAACTGAGCGCGTTTTGCCATTTTCTGCTCCCTTACATTCAGGAATGACAAACTTGTGCCTATGCTACCTATATTTATAGTAATCATGGACCTGTTAACAATAATTGGTGACAAAAGGTTAATTAGGTAACATGCTAGTTAACTCAGAGAACAACAAAGACACTTTTATACTTAGGCCAGTGTTCTAACACCTTGTTATACACATTTCAGACTTTTAACCGACTTGAGATTCAGACTGAAATCCCCTTGCTTTGGGTGACCATTTCATTGAAATTGACAAGATTTACATTTTCATTTAAAAATTAAGTTTTTGAATGCAATTCACTTCTGATTATCAGCTTGTATAAGTACACATATCATATAATGAAATATTAAGTGTTTATAGACAAGTTTATACAGTTAAAAACATAGATAATCATGAATAACCTGGTTTCAAGCAGGTGTACTCAAACTTTTCACTGATACTGTATATATTCATTATTTCTAAAATTGAACATGCATCATGCTTAAACCATTATTCTTGCCACTCTGCACCAAGGCTAACTTTCTAACTCATTGTTACACCAGTGTGTGTGTGTGATATATCCATATACGGTATATCTATATCGAGAGCAGAGAGAACGAGAGGTGAATGTCCTACAGTGGCTCAGTCAAAGTCCTGATCTCAATCCCATTGAGAATCTATGGCACTATTTGAAAATTGCGGTCCACAAGCGTCGTCCAACCAACCTGAACAACCTGGAGCAAATATGCCAAGAAGAATGGGCCAAAATCACTCCGACACTGTGTGCAAAGCTGGTACATACTTACCCCAAAAGACTTAAAGCTATTATTGAAGCGAAAGGTGGCTCTACCAAATATTAATGTGTGGGGGTTGAATACCTATGCAAGCAAGATATTTCAGTTTTTTATTTTTCTTAAAAATATTTCCCAACATAAAACCAATGTCACCTTACAATAATTGATTTTGAGTTTAAGTGTTTTAAAATATCGAACAGAACGAAATTTCAATGTACCATTTGTAATTCAGTAATATGAGAGAATTGGTCAGGGGTCTGAATACTTTTGCAAGCCACTGTGTGTGTGTGTGTGTGTGTGTGTGTGTGTGTGTGTGTGTGTGTGTGTGTATATATATATATATATATATATATATATACTTCACACAGACACTATTTAAGCAAACCAATGTTTTGCTAATAAAGTATTCTCATGATTTTACAGAATGTCTGTCACCTAAAAATGTATAAACCTGATTGTTCACTGTTTTATATTGTATTTATATCAATAAATCATCCCTGGGGAGTTATCCATTGGAAGTATATTAGTATACAGTAGAAGTTAAGTGCATTTAAAAAATACATAATTCATTGGCTTTTGGGGAAGTCATATACAGGCCACATAAAGTATAGTTATGTGGGTGTTTGGATTTTCTGTCAGGTTATTAAGAAACAAAAAAAAACAACAAAAAAAAACACACTTTTCTGGCTTCCTGGCTAATCAGGAGTCACTGGTAAGTGCTCTTTATTTACTGAAGCTACAGACAAGCATTATGAACTCGCCATTGCAGAAGACATTACTGTACATTACTATAAATACAACAAAAAAAGTTTCCAGCTCATACATTTCCAAGAACTCAGAATCAAGACTATGGTTAGAACGTGGGGTGTACTCTTTAAACTACAGGTGCACAACTCTGGTTCTTGAGAGCCATTCCAGACCAGGTTTTAGAGGTTATCGATTAAATAGTGAATGGATTAGAACATGAGTAGAGGTGTTATTGGTATCATTAAGTAATTAAAAGTATAGTATCAAATATCTGGTGATGTCTTGTAAATGAAATAAATTGCCCCCCCATCCCACAGTGATAGATAATTGATGTCTAGAACCTTGGTACACATTGTTAATAAATGGGGAATTGCCAAATAAAGTGTTACCAATACTTCATCAGCAGATGATTTTTAAGGTTCTTATCAGTGGGTTTGACTGTATAACAAAGTCCCAAAAATGTGTCGGCCTGGCAGCACTGAAGTCCTGCAGGGGACAACTGTTGTATTTCATATTTCAGGATAATTGTTAACACATGGTGTCAAATACATTTTTGTGTCTGGACTACCCCTCAATAAATATGAATTAATTAAAAATAAAAAATTAAAAAAAAGTTAATTTTAAAAGTGAAACTTCATTTTTCAGTTTCAAAATGAACATCAGAATTTGATGTGACACAATTGATGTAATTGTAAATTCCACAAAAATTATGGTAACTAGACTTTCCTAGAATAAAGAATAGTCAAAGTGAAATAAGCAAACTGAATAATCTGCATTTCAGGAAATGCTGCTTTATTTAATGGGTGGTAGAACAATATGATTATAGTCTAACATTGTTCAAAGTAGCAATGCTGATGCATCATTCTTTTTTTAGATACCATTTGTCATTTATGTATTGCATTTTTAAACTTCAGGGAATGATCCATTCTTGTTATAACTAAATCTTCAGGGGGTTATCAAGCAACCATGGTTTGAAAGGTCTGGAGACAGCAAAGTACAGTATTTTGTAATAGAATCCATATTCATTTTTTAAAACTGACACTAGATTTTATTTTCGTAAAATTTTCATTTATAAATTGTGTTGGTGGGTGTAAAAAATGGTAAACATCAAGGAGGTCAGACGCATACATCCGCACAAATAATGATCCGCAATTATGATAACGAGGGTCTCAAGGAGCACATCAGTCTATTTAGCGCCTGCACATGCAGAGGTAGGGTACAGAGAGCAATAGCCGGTGTATGACATTTGCAGAGCACAAAAAATACAAACTAAAAAAAAGGGCAGCAAAGTCCTCTTGGTGCACAGAAAATAAAAGTTTTCCGAGAAGGAGCGGACAGCCCCTACGGCTGAGGTCACTCAGCATGAAACGGAGTTGTTTGGAAAAGCTTCTGCCAACATCAGCTACTAGTATCCATAACAAATGATATATTAAAAGGGTGGGGCACTAATTCCATCCACAATTAGTCGGCCCCCCACACCACCCAAACCTGCACATTTGGGACAAGGTAACACCAGATTGGAACATTTTTTTTTTTTTATTTTTCCTTGTAATACATTTCTTATCACATTTTCTCAAAAAACATCTACATTATATAGTTAATTTCAAACGTTATATACAATTGTGTACAACAAAAAAAGTAACATACTGCCAAAACTGGCATCTTCAGATACAAATCCAAGTTTTTATTCCCCCAAAAAGTAATATTCAAAGAAACTGTGAAAAGTTATTGCACACACACACAAAAGTGATGTAGCGTATACATTTTACAGTAAAATTTAATTTACATGATACAGCAGATAGTGAAAAACTGTTTATGTACACAGTAGTCACACAACATTGACTACGTTTTCTTGAATTGCTGCCTTTGTAAAAACAACTGCCCTAAATCTTATTTTAGAGCTGATTTTTTTCCCTCCACAAATATTTATTTTGCACCGGTAATTATAATTTTTTTAAATTATTATTTTACCTGTGATTTCTCCCCCTTTGGAATGCCCAGTTATTTTCTCTCCTCGCTGCAGCAATTCCACACACAGCTCAGGAACTCGTCAGCAGTCAGGGAGCTACCCGCCTCTGGAGCACAAGGGCCAACACTGAAAGTGTCTGCCTGAGCTCACTGGGCACCTGGCCAGCAGGATCCGCTGTAGCATGATGAGGAGAAACTGTCCCTGCCCTTTTTGCCTCCCTAACCCACAGACATGCCAACCAATACAAGGTTTCCTTTGGGATTCCCCAGAGAAGACCAGTGACTTTGCATAGCCAGGTCTTGAATCTGCATTCCTGACTTTATGACTCGCCCTGCACACCACACAGCTGTGCTTTTACCCAGAATTGACACTTTTCAATTTGTGCCTCAATGTAAATACTAGCCATAATTTGGGCTTGGTATATGATTTATTGGAAAATTTGATAGAAGTTGGAGGTCTCTGTCCCTACTTGATTATAAAGTATAGTACTACACCCCAAAGACGCACCAAAAAAAATCAGAGCTTGTCCTGTAAAGTGTGCAGATCATGCATATTAGAATATGCATCTACAAAAAACATTACTGTTAAACTGCATCTAGCACCCCTATTTTACTGTTCGACCTGCAGCAACACTCACTGATTATATATGAATACAGATTTGTATGATTGCCAGTTGTATCTTATCACAAGAAACAATGCACCTTATACAATGAAATGTGTTATAGGCTTACAGTAAGAGACCAGGCACTTTTCACTTGTGTATGTATGTAAGAAATTTCACTTGGATTCTTCTATGTATGCACAGACAGTCTAGTCTCCCCACGAAACCACCTCATAAGTAACGTTATTTTTGGCATGCAGTTCTACAAAACCAAATATGAAACCGTTCAAAAAGTGTCAAGACATTTGGCGTGCTTTTTCCCTCAAACTATTTCTTATATTAATAAAAAGCGGTCTATACTGGAAATTTCATAGACTGCAGCTGCTACAGTTATCGTAAGAAACTGTCAAATATACAATGTCACAGTTTAGACAGTTTTAAATAACCATAAATTCGGTAAAGACAGTATTTATAACTAATAGCATGCAAAAATAAGAGCAATATGAGATAATTTGGTGGGAATATACATGGCAGAACTTAATTCATATATACATTTAAAAAAAAAAGTTGCCTTTTAAAAAAAAAAGTGGGTAATACAAATTGTTCTAAGCAGTTATTTAGCAGCACAAAGCTATTATTTTAAGAAATAAGTTTGAGCACTACACATAGATAATACATTACCAAGAAAGCTGTGTGTGTGTGTGTGTGTTTCCGCACATCCTTCATATGAATATCATATGATACATTGATTCACAAAAGTAAAATGTGCACTGAGGATTAAAAAAAATATGGATGAACATGTCATTATTTAGAAATTTACAAAACATGAAAAACAAGAAAGAAACCACATCTGACTAGCTGGTATCTAACAATGCAACTTCCTAGTTTACATTCCAACACATCTTTGAATATTCCTGGATTTCCCCCTCCCTGTTTGGCAGCCTGCTTGGTTCAGCTTCAGTTTTACTTGTTAATTATTTTTTTCCCCCAACAGAAATAGCCTCCTTTCATAGTGTCCACAATCCTGGTGCGATTATTGATTCACTCAGACACCTCTGTTTGGACCGAGAGATCTTCCTCATGATTATTATAGCTGCCATTCTGTTGACCCTTTATGTGATCCAGACGGTTAGTATGAATGCTGTCCTTGTCACTTTCATATTCTTTCTCTTCTTTACCAGAATCTCTTTCCACCTGAAACACAAAAGTTGGAAATAAAAAGGCCTAACTTAGCCACATTTGTATCTCCCAGTCAAAAGCAACAAAACAGCAGCATTCATTCATTGACATGTCCAGAGGTTAAAAACAAGGTGGCAGTGAAAACACACATTTCTACTGGACACCACCTATAATGAAACTTTGCGAGAATCACAGAATACAACTGTGTCAACTACAAGGACCATATGATGTGTATCACTGATATGGCTGGAAGTTATACATGCAGCAGTGAAAGGACAATGTCATAGTCTCACCAACACAGTGAACATGCAGGGTTTATATAACTCAAAAAAAAAAGAAAAAAAAGAAATACAACCTCAAATACTTTCTACACTAGACCTTGACCTAGAAAATCTTTTTTCAGTGTTACTGAATTGTAGTGCATAACATTTTGCACCAAATGGGTTTTACTGGCATTTAGCTCATTTACAGTTTTAACCCTTTGTGGGGCTATGTTGGATCAGGTATGACATTACAATTTTCCCTTTCCTGTCCAACATCATCAAAAAGACGTAAAGCACAGCTCCGGAAAAAGCCGAGAAAATATTTCAATGGATGAGTGAGACTGATAGGAGCCGGGAAAAAGAAAAAAAAAGGTCATACCTGATCTATCCATGCACCAAGGAGATAACACGGATGTAAACAAAGGAGATAGCTGCTTCTCCATCCAGCACTCAAAGAATATCATAGACATTTGCAGAGGTTTTTGAGATGTTATAGTAATAAAATAATGACTTATATGAAATTATTGAGAAGTTTGGTGATAAAACGAGTGATCAGGAGAGGATTTATCAGTATGCACATCTATAAAGAGATGAGATACAGCGAACAGGGGTGGGGCTTGGCTAGATACAGTACTGAGTGTACTTCTGTGATTCAATGACTTTTAAACCTGTTTTATACTGAAAAAAATATTTAAAAAGCACGTGTGAAAATAAATTGGACCCGACGCATCTGACAAGCGCTGAATAAATGGACCGCAAAGGGTTAATATTGTGCTTTTGCAAATGTTTAATGAGTTTACAGGTTACTTTAAGTGCATCCACACTATTATATGTGGAAATTAGTAAAACCATTTATTTTTCAGGTGACCTTTTACTTGCTTACTGGAATATCCAAATTACTGTGTTGATTTGTCAACATTGGTGTGTGAAAACATCTGTAAATCGCGGTTACCCTAGGCAAGGGGAAAGACGGACAGGCACTAAACAAACATGTTTCAGTCATCTATCGCAAACGTCAGATGTAATCTGTGCGAAGCTCACATTTAAAGAAAACACTTGAAATGTGGTAGTTTTTGTGACGTGAACAGTAGTATAAGAGAAAGTATAAAAAAAAAATAAAGCTAATTTTCTGTATGGCCTCACCTTGACCGGGGTGTGCTTTTCCAGTTTTTCCTTGTCCTTGCTGCTCTTCTTCCTGGAGGGTGATCTTTCCCTTTCGTTCCTTTCTCTGCTACGTTCCCTGACTTTATCCTTCCTCTTCTCCTTTTTAATTCTGTTACAATAAATTATTCTGTCAATTCAACATTTATCAGTGAAGGCTGTCAAATTAAGTTAAATATAAAACAGACTAGCTCACACACTTTTACAATAGGAGTCTTATTTCCAATTGATGCAAAACACCATTCTTTCATTTTACTTATTATTCACTTTGTAAATCGGCTCCTTTGTCCCTTACCTCCTTGGAGAAGGAGACTTGAATTTTCTTTTGGGAGTTCTTGGCCTTGGAGATTTAGACCTACTTCTGCTCCTCTTTCTGCGGTTTCTACAACACAGAATCAAGTAATAGCAAAGGTTACCAAAAGGATCTCACATTATCCACACCAGCAGTTTAAAAAGCACATTCGAGACCATATTTCATTGTTAATGATGGGTCAGGTTACTGCCCGTTAATGACCTGCAGGAGTAGCTAAGCAACCCACAGGTCATCAGATGACAGTAAAAGATCACTTTTGTGAAATACACATTATGGACATCATTTTAGAGCACAGGTACTGCGACTGACCTGTGCAAGAATCTGGAGGATAAAAAGTTGTTCATGCAGATATGCTCCAAAGTATGTGGAGCTCTTATTGAACCAATTGAGTGATGGGTAAATGGGCAAAACAATTAACATCCCTCTACAATTCAGAAAACATCACATAGCTTCTATGAAAGTAGATGTACACTGTACAAAAGCAGCAGCATATTTCAGCAGGCTGGTCAAAAAAGAAAATCACTTATTTATTGTTTTTAAGTGGCTGTGTGGCTGTTCAGTTTACAGTGATCCAAGTACTTCAAGGAGGAAACCAAGCCCTTCAGTAATGAGAAAAATATTACCATATTAAAATATTACCAATTAAAGATTACCATGTCTGTATTCTGATGGAGTTGAGAGCACACATGCTAAACGATGTAGCGACATTTTTACAGAATAGTGGAACTGCAGCTTTAAAACAAGCTTGCTGACCTGCTGGTGCTTCGAGATCTTCGGGATGAACCGGAGCTCTTTGGTGGCGATTTCCCTCTCTTTTCTTTTCGTTTCCTCTCGTCTTTCTCTCTCGAGCTCTCCTCTTTACTTCTTGATTTGTTATCCTTCTCTTTCCTTTTATCTCTGCTAAAAGATAAATAACAGTTGATAGCTCTTTTAGCACTCCCCTTTCAATACGTGCATCTACCCAACTAGGATTTCAGACAAGGGTTTCTCTCTGACAATTATTTTGTGGTGTATTATCAAGATAATTGCGATACAGCACGATATTTTACAATTACTAATCTAAAATGTGTTTTACAACATCATAAATCTTCAACTTGAAAAAAAATATGGCGCTTAATTATAATGTGGGTTTCTGTTTTAAATTTTTCAGTACTTTTTAGCTATTTAAGTTATGGAAATCCTAGTTTTTTTCCTGTCAAAATAAGTGTAGTAACTCGACACTACTTGCACACTTAAGTTGTACCACCTTTTCTTTGCTGTCTTCCACAACGAGATCCTTGTGGTCACAGGCACATTCTTCTGGGGGTGTGTGTAGGCTTTTTTTTTTTTTTACATTTCACCAAAATTTGCAATTATTTTAAATCCTCCATATCTTAACTAATACAGCTTTAAATCCTGCGAACAAGCCTCCATTCCTAATTATAATCTTGTTTTAAATCTCACAAGGAATGTAGAAATGTGCTGCCATTCAATAGTTGGGGTGGGCTTAAAGTATTCTAAATCAATCAATGGTAGACACAAGCCAGAAAGGAGCGACATTGCCCTGTAGTAGGTTTTATTTTTTAATGGGAAAGGGGTGGTCAACATGAATTGATTAACCATTTACACAGTATCTGCGGTCTTTTATTGGTTAAAACCAAAAATCAGAATCTCTAACCGATATTTACACAACATGCAATATTTTAAATACAGAACTAAGAACACTTTCTAAAAATCAACACAAACATAGGTATCAATTACTGTAGATAAACTAAAGTGTCATTGTAATCAACATTTTTCAAAAAATTATTGTATATTATATATATATATATATATATATATATATATTATATATACACACACACACACACAGAGCATCAAAAGAAACTTATCACTATTATAACACATTTATTTAAAAAAAAGGTATATAAATGGACATTGACAAAATATTTTTGTTTTTTTTTAATCACTTGATCATTCATCCTTGACCATGACACGCTTGAGTGACTATGAATGAAGCATATGCACTTAATCACCTAATTACTGAGACAGTTGATTGGACACTGGGATTTCAGCTGTTGAATTACAAGCTTGAATAAAAGCAATAAAGAAAATCACAGAAAAAAAAAAAAAACAAAACAATATGCCACATCTGTCAAGAGCACAGCGCCTTTGTGCAATCGGCATGTTGGAGGCTGGAGACAAGGGCAGCGTACTGTTGCTCGCCGTCTTGGGTGTTCACAGCCAGCAATTTCAATCCTGGCGAGATGGTATAACTAGACAAAGACTGTCAATGACAGGCCACGAACTTGGAGACCAAGAATCACTTGTCCAAGATCGACAGATCATTTTGCAGCATATCTTCGAGATGTCAATTATTAATCAGCACAATAAAAAGTCGCTGCACCTGCCCTAAAACAGAATTTGTTATTTTTCAATCATATCTAATGAATTTTATCCAAAGTGATAAGTTTCTTTTGATGCTCAATATATATAGGCATATGTATTGGATATTTGTTATATTGGGGGGGGGGGGGGATATCCCTTGGAGCACAGTCAAGATGATTATTAATAAGTGGAAGGTGTATGACACCACCAAGACCCTGCCCAGATCAGGCCGTCCCTCCAAACTGGATGACCGAGCAAGGAGACTGATCAGAGTGGCTACCAAGAGGCCAATGGCAACTCTGCAAGAGCTACAGGCTTTTATGGCCAAGACTGGTCAAAGTGTGCAAGTGACAACAATATCCCAAGCACTCCACAAAACTGGCCTGCATGGTAGGGTGGCAGGAAGGAAGCCATTACGCAAGAAAGCCCACCTTAAATATCGTTTGAAGCATGCAAAAAAACACTCAGGAGATTCTGTAGCTGTAGCAAAAAGTGTTGTGGTCTGACGAAACTAAAATGGAAATCTTTGGCCTAAACTGAAAGCGTTGTTTGGCGCAAACCCAACACCTCTCATCACCCTGAGAACACCATCCCCACAGTGAAGCATGGTGGTGGCAGCATCATGTTATGGGGATGTTTCTCATCGGCAGGGACTGGGGCACTTGTCAGGATAGAAGAGAAAATGAATGGAGCAAAGTACAGAGAAGTCCTTGAGGAAAACCTGCTGCACTCTGCAAGAAAGCTGAAACGGGGACAGAAGTTCACCTTTCAGTATGACAACGACCCAAAGCACACAGCCAAAGCTACACTGGAGTGGCAAAGGAACAAAAAGGTAAATGTCCTTGAGTGGCCCAGTCAGAGCCCCGACCTAAATGCAATCAAATTTGTGGCATGACTTGAAGATTGTTGTCCATCAGCACTCCCCAAGGAACTTGACAGAGCTTGACCAGTTTTGTAAAGAAGAATGGTCAAATATTTCCAAATCTAGGTGTGCAAAGTTGGTAGGGACCTATCCCAACAGACACGCATCTGTAATTGCTGCAAAAGTTGCTTCCACCAAGTATTAACTCAGGGGGGTGGAGACTTATCCAGTTATGACTTTTCAGTTTTGTAATTTTAATATATAATTTTTTTATCAAAAAAAACTTTTTCCCCTTAACAGTGTGGAGTATGGTGTGTAGATAAGTGGGAAAAATCCTCACTTAAATGCATGAAACTGAGGCCTTGACACAACAAAATGTGTAAAAAGTTCAAGGGGGTGTAGACTTTCTATAGGCACTGTAAATACAGGCAATAACTGTGTTAAGACAACAGATTTTAGGACCATAATAACAACACCGATAGGAGTCAGAACCCAGGGGGGGTTTGAAATGCAAGCTGTTTTGACTTTAAGGTTTAATATGTTGATGTACAATCACCAGTAATGTCTGAAAAAGCTAATATTTAGTTATAATAAATAACAGGACGCAAGGATATAGTGAGTGAGGTGTGCGCTGAGAGTTTAGGGAGTAGCTTTTAAATATATTAAGGTTCCTGTTTGAGTGCACACCACACTCACTATATCCTTGTATCTGTTTAAATAGTATAAAAATGTTGTCCGCCTTACGTAGCCAAAAAAAAACATATATCATTTTGGTTTAGTCCTAAAACAGAAATACTTAAAACGCATTATTATTATTATTATTATTATTATTATACACAATTCATTTTACTTAACTGTTTTTAATAAACACTTTGTTCCTTAGTGATGTTGCTTCTTTATAAAGCGCTTGGTGGTGATTTCTTAAATGAGTGAACATATTCATTCTGTTGCTGCTCTTTGAAAGAACAGCTCGACAATTTACAAATCAATAACCTGACCATCATCATTTCTTTAAAAACCAAAATGATCCAAGATAACTGATTTTATTTAGGAGGAATTAGTTTGTTTCTGTCGTTCTCGCTATCCGCCATATTTGCTGTGAGCTGCTCTTGTTGATTTTTGTGGCTATATAAAACCCAGTGAAAGGTTCATTACCACCATCTACTGGATGTTCCTATTAGTATTTGTTTGCACTCTGCCAGTTGATCTGTCTCCGAGTGGGCAAAATCATAAATATAAATAAATTACTAGGATAATGAAAAATACTGCAGATAGAATAACTGTTAAAGAAAATCGTGATATTAATTCTATCATCCTATCACAACAACCCTTTTCAGACTATTTATTAATTCATTTATTTTATGTACTGTGGTGTAATACTGAAGCAGCGAGCTGTTTATGCAACAGAAAAAGCAATCTTTGGAGGCCACTATGGAACACTACTCTACAGTCAATCCACAAAGCAATGGTTTGCACTGTTGCAATAACTCACCTAGACCTGGATCGGCTTCTGCTGCGCTTTCTATCTTTAGATCGCGAGCGTTTTTTCTGGGAACTCTGGGTGTTACGTGCCTCTCTCGGTTTGGACCGAGATCTTTTACGGGATCTACTCCTGAGAGTGAGTGAGTGAGAGACAGAGAGAGAGAGAAAATTTATAAGTGAGGAGGGCAGAGAAAATGGAAACGACATTTTATGAAAAATTTACAGCTAAATCAGAAGCTAGAACTCTTGCATAAGTGGTCACCCATAAACAGTTGTGTAAAATGAAGTTTTATTATCACAATACATAGTTAAGTGTGATGTACAGATCACTATTTCTAGGACAATAAAACTAGAAGTATAGACTCAACATACTTCAGACAGATAACATCCTAGTTATCAGCTCTACTGAGAAGATACATACAGCCATACAATCACTGCATAGTTTGCCTTTGCTGTGCTGTTTTTTTACCTGTGTCTGGAGCGAGACCGCTTTCTTTTGGATTGGGAGCGAGATCGAGATCTTCCAGCTTTTTTGCTGCTAGTGGTACTACTTTTCCCAGACTCAACTGGGAATGTCAGATAAACAAAATGCAGATATAATTTAAGTGCAATATTTCAAATGGAAATGTATTCATGGCAAAATGTTTTTATATTACTTTAAAAACTGTACCTGGCTCAATAGCTGCAGAGATACATGACTGCGCTTCCCTCACTCTCTTCATCACATCCTCTAGTTCCTTAGCAGCAGCCTGTGCAGTCATCTCAGGGGGTTTTACAATAGCATTGTTGGAGTGATTGATTCTAGAGGAAGGATAATAGAAAATGTCTCAAACTAATTTCATTGATTTTTTCTTTCAGCAGAAAATTTGCTAGGTAGAATCTACTGCAGACAAAAATCTTTTTTTTTTTTTTCCTGAACAGGGCACCCAATGTTAATGTTAAAACTATAAACACCAGTGGTGTGCAGTAGGTTTCCCAGTAGGTCAGTGGTCTTTAAAGTGGTGCCCATAGGCAAATTCGTTCCCGCGAAGCCATGCCATCGTGCCCACGGCAGCTGTTCTTAAATTAAGGGTCTTGAGCACATTTCTGGTGGATCATAGCATGGGAAAATAAAGAAAGCTTTAAACATGTTTTCCAACAAAAGCACCACAGCAGTCTGTTGACAGTGCTGCTTGCTTATGCTGTGCTTGTAGGTATGCAACATTTTTTTCCTGAATGGCTTCTGCAATACGATCAACCAATTGAATATCTGCACTGTTTTTGTGGTAGCCCAATCACAAGTTAGCTGGGTGGGACACAATCTGTGTGTTTCAGGTGCAGGTACTGATAGCAAGTTTAACCAATAGGAGAGTCAAATATCTGCCAAGTTTTACGCAGCTGTCCAATCATAAGCAAGCAGAGGCTGTATTTTGCATGAAAATTGAAGGTGAGCGAGTAGCCAGTGGGAAAGTGAAAGCTGTCCAATCATTCGTGAGCACAGGCGGGATGTTAATATGTTAGTAAGTACTGAATTTTGCCGACTTATTGAGAAATAATACATTTTAGTACTCGGAATTTAATTTTCTAGATCTATATTTTTTTATTTCACCAGGACAAGGGAAACACCGTAGTATATTTAGTTACAAATCCACGTTCTCTGAATAATTGTACTGGAGATGAGCGACCCTTAAGAGTATTGTTGACAAATTTGTCAAATTGAAACAAAGCGATACACTATCTACACTATTTTAGTTTATTCATGGTTATCTGTGTAAACATGCTATTTAAAAATATTTGCATAGTGTATTTTATGTAAATTATTTAAAAATGAAGCGCAGCACGCACAATTACTACCTGAGACTTGGCCTCAGAGTATAAGGCCAAGTGTGTCTCGCTCTCTCTGTGTGTAAGATAAAAACCTATGCAACAGTCAGCAAGCCCGCAAACAGCCTGCATTGATTTGTGTGCAATGCATTATAGGGCTCTCTAAAGGTGCAAACAAAATTGAGCAAAAAAACAAAAGGTGCACAGTCTTGAGCTCCACTATGCGCGTGTGGCTGTGATGTCACTCAGAGAGCCTGGTACTGTTTTAAGTGTCAGAGTAGTCATGCACAGCTAACACACCATGACTCAAACAAAGCACAAAGAGTAGAGCTGTCTGCGCAATGAACATGCATAAGAACAAGATTATATAAAGACAGAGAGACATTTTATATCATATTATTATCACAACATTCTTAGTTCTCCGATTGGTCACGCAGTGCCTGACTTGCATGCCCTGACTGCATGTCACCGATAAACATATATAAAGCAAGCTATTACCTAATTGAGATATAGATTTTTAGGGGTCTTTTATCCGTAATCAATAAAACAACAGCGCTCTCTTGTAAAGGAAGAGAGAAAACGATCCTCCCTAGATGACAGAATTTAAGTTATTAAACTTGCAAGACAGTAAGTGCCAGAAAAACTGATGAACAATGGAAAGAACTAAGGCTTGAAGTTTTCGGGTTTTATTTTTGTTCACGTGACCGTGTTTTCAGCCAATTCAAGATCTTAAACTTGATTACTAATCAAAGTTGCTTCTTTTTAACTTGATGTCCTGACTGACTTGCCGATTCTATTTTACCACCTTCATTATTTGAACACAACAGCAAGCAATGACATTACTCACTTCCCCCAGATGCTACTTTAACTTGCATTTCGTTCTCGCACTTGCTTGGGAACTAGGTAGCTTCCAATGTGTCCGTTTTGGGTTGTGCTGTTCTTTCCCGCTAATTTAACAGAATGTTCTCATAATTAGGATGTGGTGGCTTAGGACTTAAAGGCAAACCGTTAAATGGAAAATTCAAGCCATGCTTAAGAGGATGAAAACAATGTGCACAGTAATCCAAAAAGATTCATTACATTCACAAAACAATTTGTTTTGTAAATGTATTTTCTAAATGAATGTTATTAAATTACATACTTCCTTTTGTTCATATTACATCTGCTGGATTTTACAGTGTATGTAAGACATATATAATTACAGGAAAGCAGGTCAGAGACAAATAGAACATTCGTAAGTTATGGGCCCTCTTTTAACAGACCACTATTTGACTGTCCCTTGAGTGGTCTCTTACTACAGGTTTGACTGTACATGTTTTCAATTTGCAGTGTTTTATAAAAGTTCCCAGGAGATGGTGCAGAAACAATGCACTGTTTGGTAAATCTTTAATTGTTCATAGCTGTTTAAAACTTAGAAGCAAGTTGAAAGCGCAATTCTGTTTTTTGCTGTTAAGCAGCTTTAGACTCAATTGACATTTTCCCTAGATTGACCTACTTCAAGGGTCTGTCTCCAAACACAACTCCATTGTAGGTCAGAGCTCTTGGCACAGACTCTTGATCAGCGAATTCCACAAAGGCAAAGCGAGTGGGCTGAGTCTCATCCCCAGCCATTCGTACAAATTTCACATCTCCAACTTGTTTGAAGTACTCCAGTAACTGCTCGGCTGTCGTCGTCTGGAACAAAAGAAAAGTATAGTCTAATCAACAAGGAACCTCCAAACAGGAGGACAAACCTAGCTGGTGCACATAAGTTGCTTATATGGGGAATAGAAGCAAGAATCCTGAAACTGCTGGAATCCTAGAGTTGATTTAAAAAAATAGCACCTCTTACAGCAACAGAGCAGAGCAATCTTACTGGTTGTAAAGGTTGTGATTATGTATAAATCAGCAACAAACAACTCAAGCCTCTGCACTGACAAGGTGTTCTTTGTTCACATTCACCTTGTTTTACCTGTAGACATCCTGAAACACATCAGTAAGCAACAGCATATTGAACAAATCAACAAGTTGCAGGGGGGAAGGTTAACGGTTACACTATAAATGTGCCTGGGATGTTTGAAATGATTCTGAGAGCTCTACTGAGGCCACAGGGGTGGGGGTTTAAACAAGAACACATTAGGGAAGATAACTCTCACGATATTTCAAGACAAGGTATACTGGAATACCACCTACAGCAGGGATCTCCAACTCTGGAGATGAATGGTATTACACTAATAAAAATAAAATATTAACAATAAACTTAGTAAAATCATATTAGCAAATATATAGCTTACGATTGTGTTTAAAGTTATCAATGATTTCATCAACGTGAGACAAGTTGTTAACAAGTTATATAGCCCTGAAAGGCTTCGCCAAATCTGGTGTCACTAGTGTAAAAAATAGCTCACAGTAACTTATTCACTTTACATGGAATAGCTTCTTGTAGCTAAACAGATTTCACCAGATGGAAGCAATGCAATTATATTAAACCAAAACCAACTACCTCTAGAATTGCATTGCTGAAATGTTCAGGTCTACAATTGGTTTACAGAAGCTATCATGTGTTACTGCTGCATACATGTTTCAATTCTAAAGCATTGCAAGGCATCTTCCTTTGTTTGTCCTGAGCACCATCAGACCTTACATTAGATTTAGACTTAACAGAATATAAACATATTTCAGGGTTGCGTAGCTGTAGTTCCTGCAGAGCGGAAGATCTCCTGCCGAGTGTACGCAGCGCCCCTCTGTGTAGCACGGCGTTGCAGTTGACCAGAATTATCCCCACTGGATGTTTTTATGCTGACGGACACTCAGTTGAGACCCACCCACCTGCTGATTGAGACTGGCACAACCAATCACTTGATGCCCTTCCTCTCAACCAAACCTAGCAGGCAGCAAATCTCAATGGAGCGCCTGTCTGTAAACAAGCATTTGATCAAACATAACTCCAAAAAGCACACAAAAACAAACCTGTTTCCACACAAATTACACCAACACTAATTTCCCCCTGTTTAAAAGAAAACAGTAAAGAAATGAAAAAGGAAAGAATGTACACTTACATGCTGAATACAGAATTACATGTCCTTTCTCTCAAAAAAAAAAAAAAACTACTCTAGCATAGATTGCTTCTCACACACGTAGATTGGTTGCAATTTGTGTGAACATAACGGCAACAACTGCATTCGTCATGCACGATTCAGACTACGACAGGTCATCTTTGAATTAGCGTTATCTGAATTAGTCAACCATGAACTTTGTTTTCACTGAGAGGATAACACACTTGACACTGGACAAAGTTCAGTATCAGTCAGTACTGAGATCATTGGGTCTGGGTCGATCCTGTACATGACCGTTCTAACAGGGCTAATTTGCATTGAACAAAATGGTTGTTCTTGTTGGGATTCTAAAAAAGGGTGTTAGATATAAGAAGGGTTTGTTACAGTGAAATTAGGCTGTACTTGATTTGTAGCAGATGCTTGTTAATATACATTTTTTTCAATGCAGCACACTATTTTATGCAATTTTATGGTATATATTTAACCACTTCAGCACCGTGACGTATGTACGTCAAATGAAAACCCACTTGCTGTACCATGCCATACCTGCGTACTTAAGTGCTAGTACTGTGGAATGTGCAATGAAAGCCGGGGGTGGGTCAGGTGACATTTGTATCCAATTGCGTCTCATGTAGCGATTACAATCTCAATTAGAAGACATTGCGGGAAGCCAGTCAACTTTTACAAGTATAATATATATATATATATATATATATATATATATATATATATATATATATATATATATATATATATATATATATATATATATATATATATATATATATGAGTGTGTGTGTGTGTGTGTGTTAATTATATATTTTTTGGTTTTATTAGTTTTACTTCTAGTTTATACAGTTTTTTTAAAAAAGCTAAACATTGCAACGTACGAGGTCTTTCTATAATGAGCAACGGGAGTAAAGTTGGTATCGAAATCCTCCGAACCAGCGACAGTGATCACTCAGCGATGATGATGAAGAGGATGTGAAGCCAAGAACATTACAAACAAAAGAGCATGCAGCTACTTTACAGGTAAGCCAGCTGCAAATGGGAAGCTGTTTGGTTTGAAATGGCAGTGCTGTGACAAAATATTGGAGTACAGGGAATGAAGCAGGTGTCTGCAGCGGCCAGATCCATCACAATGCCTGCGCAAAGTAGCTGTGTACATGCATTTGTGACTATCTCTCCAACATAAGGGAAGCAGAGACCGCAACAAAGGTACAGGGTCTGCAACAAAAATGAAAACAAAAAAAAAAGACACAAGAAATATGTGCAGTGGTTGCAAAGGCAACCCCGAGGTTCTGCTGTATTGAGCATTTCAATAAATGGCACAGAGTAAGTCGATAATGGCACACGTTTTGATGTGGTTTGATTTTTATTTGATAATTACTGTTTACTGATTATTATTACTATTAGCAGTGTTTTTTGGTTTTTTTTTTTTTTTAATAATGAAAACAGTGTTTTTCTCTCTATTTAACACGGGTTTGTAGTACACAGAAGCATAAAGGGTCAATGACAAACACAGTTTAGGTCATTTATTTGTGTTTTATTCATCATATGTTAACATTTTATAGCAACTACAGATTTGAAAACATCATTATTTTCAAAATCTGGTACCTGGGAAGGGGTTTAATTTTTACAACTGGAGTTGAAGTGGTTAAACAATACATACTATTGACTATTTTGACTTAATGTTATAGTGCATCAACGACGTTAACATTTGTGGATAAGAACAGTACTTTATATGTGTGTAAAAGCAAGCAGATTCCTCCATGCAGCGTGAACCATTTCTTCACTTGTTTGGCTCAATGGCAAGGGGGTCCGTCAAAAACGGAAATAGAAATCACCGTTGGGAAAATGGTTCTGAGCAGTAGGGAAGAGATGGACTTGAGTGTCGTCAAGTACCAGTCCTTGTTCATAGCTGTCTCCTTGGGTAAAACTTGTTGGATTATGTGCCTTTTGAAGAAAAGTATCCCCACATATGGACAGTTTCTGGACGCTTTGTCGAAGGGACGGTACACTCTGGCTTATATCTCTTTCTGCTTTGCACCTTCAATTTCTTAATCCACCTCAAAACAGCTGAATGGGTACATGTCAGAGAAAATTACTTTACGCCAGTCATCTTTTGTCCAGTTTTTGTATGTGTGATCTCTGATGTTTTTCTTGCTCACAAGGGGCTTCTTAGCAGGCCTCCCTGACACCAGACCGTTCTCCAAAAGGCACCTTCTCACAGTGCGCAGAGACGCCTTCACTCCAACTTTCCATTGCCACAGTAAGTGCGAACTACTGTCCGTCTCTTAACTTGAACTGCATCTGTGGCGATCCTGGCCAGCAGTGCTGACTTTTGGACGTCCAGACCGGGGGTAGCTTTACAGCTTCCAGTTCTTATATTTCTGGATGATCTTACATACTGTGCTTTGGCTGGAATAACCTCTGCTGGCTATCTGACAACTGCTAAAACCCTCCTTATGAAGTGTGTAACAAGCAGTGAAGTGCGATACCAGTCCTCTGTCAGTGAAATGAGGTTAAATGCTCTAAAACCATGCAAGAAAAGGAGCCTGGCTCTTTTGCCAGGGTCGCCGGTTCGCACCTAGCCTCGGCTCTGTTACAATATGTATGTAAAAATTACTAGTAAAAGCTTACATCTACTCGTTACCACTTCTAATTGTCAACTTTCAATTACTTCTAATTGAGTAACACGTGTCAAGATTTGGGACCTCTTCAAAAATCGCGTATTGTAGATTTGGAAATGTCACATTTTAAAGTCAGTTTTTCATTAAGTAAATGGAAAACTGGTTTCATTTGACTTTATGAAGCAAAATTTGATAATCCTAGGGCATTCGACAGCCAGGACAACAAGTTTTGCTGTTACAATTTGCCCATCGACGGAGTAATTTATTTATTTATCCATATTCCTATGTTTGTTCGGTTACTAGAAAGACACTCTGGGTACATTTGTAGACAGCCACGCAAGTTTCTGAAAACTGAATTTCTGAAGCGTTTACGTCCCACCCCTATTACTTAGCTGTGAAAGAAGCTGATCTTCTATTGGTTGCAAAGAAACCCATAAATGGCTGCACACACACACACAGATATATATATATATATATACACAAAACAAACCCAAAATGTTGGTACTATTGTCTTTGTACAGGGTACCCTTTGGACTTGCACTGCTTTGTTACTTGTTTTAAGCAAATAGTCACTATTTCAATTTGAACAGCACGTGGTCTGAAATTTTATTTTATTCACAAAAATTAACTGGACCGGACCAGCCTGACAGCCTCAGAATAAATGAACTGCAAAAGGTAAATACATGAACCTGACATTAAAATGCAGAATACAGCCAAGGAACTGTACAAAATAATAAAGTACCCCAAACATTCCTACATCAGTTTACTACTCCCCACCACTGACAGTAATATAGTGGGATCTTCATTAATAATAAACAAACCCTGATTGGTTATGCTGATTGTGTATAAACAGCACATATTAATACACCAATAACAAAAAAATGAAATCAATAAATATAGAACCGTCAACAGTACACTACCACGTGTACTTCCTACCAAGAGCCAGCAATACACAACCACACGGCTGGACAAACAGAGACTTGCAGCTTCGGTTTGATGGGTGAGCCCGGGGGGGGGGGACACGACATAGGCAGGTCTTAGTGAGTGAAGAGCAACAACCTCACAATTTGAATGAATGTACAATATATTACCGAGAGTAATATATGCATTGTCATAAATTCACAACTGTTTACTTGATTTCTAATAAAGGTGTTGGTCATCCTTGGACAGCAATCACAACACGGACCCTTTCACTAACACTCTGTACCAAACTTTGGTAGATATCGGGTGTAATATTTCACTATTCCTCCATCAGAGCAAGTGCCAGTTCAGTAGTGGATTGTGGTCTGTGGACTCTAGCCCTCAGCTGGCATTCCAAGACATGCCAGAGTGGTTCCCTTGGGTTTAACAGCAAGGCGTAAAATCATCCAGGAAGTCACATAGAACCCTAGAAAACATCCAGTGATGTGCAGGGCTCTCTCGCCACTCTAAGGTCAGTGTTCATGACTCCACCATCAGAAAGACACTGGGCAAAAATGGGATTCATAGCAGAGTAGCAAGGCAGAAACCACTGCTCACTAAGAAGAACATGAATGCTCGTCTCAAGTTTGCGAAAAAGGACCTTGATGATCCTCAAGAGTTCTAGAACAATGTTCTATGGACAGATAAGTCAAAAGTGGAACTTTTTGGCCAACACAGGCCCCATTATGTCTGGCGAAAACCAAACACTTCATTCCACAGTAAAAACCAAGCATGGTGGTGGTAGTGTCAGTATTTGGGGATGCTTTGCTGCATCAGGACCTTGATGACTTGCCATCATTGAAGAAACCATGAATTCTACTCTGTATCAGAGAATTCTACAGGAGAATGTCAGGCCATCTGTCTGTGAGCTGAATCTGAAGTGCAGCTTGGTCATCCAGCAAGACAATGATCCGAAACATACAAGCAAGTCTAAATCAGAACAGACGAAGGACAAGAAATTTAAAGTTTTGGAATGGCCTAGTCAAAGTCCAGACCTAAACCCCATTGAGATGTTGCGGCAGGACCTGAAACGAGCAGTTTATGCTCGAAAACCTACATGTCACTGACGCAGTTCTGCATGAAGGAGTGGGGCAAAATTCCTCCATGGCACTGTGAGAGACTGATCAATAACTACAGGAAACATTTGGTTGCAGTTATTGCTGCTAAAGGTGGCGTAACCCGTTATTGAGTCTAAGGGGGTGATTACTTTTTCACACCGGGGCATTGGGTGTTGCATAACTTTCTTTAATAAATAAATGAAATAAGTATCAAAATGTTGTGCTATTTGTTCACTCCGGGTCCCTATTATCTAATATTAGATTTTGGTTGAAGATCTGATACCATTCAGTGTCAAAAATATGCAAAAATGCAGAAAATCAGACAGGGGCAAATACTTTCACTGCACTGTAGCTGATGACTGCAATTAACTCAGCATGTTAAGACTTTAGATATTTTGCAAGGGTCGTGCATGGAGTTGGTGACTGCATCTTTAATTGTTAATAAAGTCATGATCTGAACGCACGTAACACAGCCAGCTCTTATGTTTATATGTTTACAGTTCATTATGTTCTTTACAATATGAAATACACCACAGCCAGCACACTGTCATATTTTATGTATTTCCAAACAATTATTTTTCATTACCACAATCTGAGCGCTAAATTTTGTGCATGGCGTATTTTCTACTGCAATCAAGAAAGCTGTAGTACATTTTATTTTGAATTCCTTAACTGTATTTATTTTTAATCAGTAGTACACTTCCAAATTACATTCCCAAGTATTTCTATGGTTTCTGCTTTCACCGTTCTTAAAAACAGTCTGTTTGAGAAATAAACTAAATTTCCCCTGCAGCTGCAGCACAATGAAATCACCTAATGGTGAACAATTTAACCAAATCTATTAAATCTGGGATAGATGCAGCTGCCAAAGGCAACAAGTGAAAATGTGATCGGTTAACACAAAACTATTTAGGTACCATACGATTTGACCGACGAAAGACAACATTGGTTTTGGTATTGGAGTTCAAAGAAACTTTTTTTTTTAAATTTTAATACAGTAATCTTTTCACGTCAGTGTTTTTGTTTAATTTACCTTTTTGCTGCATTTCAGCCACTCTGCTCCTCCAGACATTTGTGTTTGGTTATTGTAACCGTCACATTCGCATTCAGTTTAAAACGGGATATGCAGACTTTTTTTTTCTCTCTTACAGACTGGCGTCATGGTGCATTCATAAATATTGACAGACATTTTTAAAGGGAGAGGTAGCATGTTTTGTGTTACAGAAGGTAATTTTAAGTTGCAGTCTGGAGCACGTGTTGTTGTCCTCAACCCAATTCTGTCATTACAACCAAGTGACCCAGTCCAGACTATAAAAACAGTTCCGCTTCCTCCACCAATTTTCACTGCTGAGACAAGTCATATGCGGCCTGATTTGTCAATAATTTTGGCCTGCCTGTCCTATTTTCAACATCGGCATAGATGGTCGTCTTCCACTTCCTAAGGACATTACCCACAGTTGACTTGGGCAAGCTAAGGTCTTGTTGAACCTGTTTTTTTTTTTTTTTTTTTTTTTTTTTTTAAGAAATGTACAGCTATAGTTTTTTTTCATTTTGTTAAAATTGTCTGTATATATAACGCACTTATGCGTGAACGTAAAGTGTGTTACATGTTGTTAAAGGAACGTGCAACTGGTGGCCTTCAATAAAACCACCACTGCTTTACTACTATGCAGCAATTCAGAACACTCCACTGGGTGTGCTCGATGTTTCAAATTCATAAAACTGCTGTGATTTATTTTTTATTAAAGATTTAAAGAGCTAAAATCATTACGTTTGTTACCTCATTCATTGTCATGTTTGTATGTTCCATTTTTGCTGCTGCATCTCATATCTATGCTGTATACAGGTTTGTATTTCTTTATTTAAGCAAACCATGAAACAGAGCAGCAAATTATTTAAATAATACGAGTACTCATTGGTTGGAATTACCTGTGAATTCAAGTTGCCAACATAAACAGTTCTTCTTATCTCATCAATTTTGGAGGGATCCACATTTCCCATCAAAGGGGGTTGTGACGAGATTCCTCCCAAAGCTGCCAGGGAAGGATCGAGGCCAGCCTGCAACGTTCCCAGATTGCCAATTGGGATACCAAGCTGCAATATTACAAACATAGTTCAATTTAGGACTACAATTATTTACTACACTGAATCAAAATGATTCTGCTACACTGTGCCCCAGAGGCACTTGAACAACAGATAGCCCAGTACTCTTTTCTAGCTGGTTAGGCATTACATGTTCCCTCTGAGGAAATGCAAGAATTCCACTTGTTACAATGACAGGTATAGAAATATATATATAAGCTGTGACCCCATTTTCATAAAACTAAACTAACCCAAAAGTGAAAAACAAGCTGGCTAATAACATCCATTCCTCCATAAATAAGAGTTATGAGGTTTAGTTTTAAAATGACTGTTTGTATGCAAACTAAGATGACCCTGTAAATAAGAAGAAACATCTGTCAATTCATCCTGGTATAAATTCTTGCTATAGTGGTTCAACAAATTTCCATAATGACAACAACATGTATTACATTTCTCTATGCTATCAGACTATGGGGTTCCTTTGCAATGCACATCATCTCCTACACTTTAATGGATCAACAATGTAACTGAAGAATTGTATAATACATGGGGATTAAATACAATTATTAGTTTAGATACTCTTTTCTGTGTGCGATTTGTAAAAATAAACCAGTTAGATGCATTTCCTGGATTCAAAATTTAAGCTTTAAGCTTTAATACTGGTAGTGAAAACATACTAGTTTACTTGTATTAAACTAAGCTGAATAATAGTGGACCAATAGTTTTTCAGATAAAGTTTACTTGATGATTTCACACATTCATAAAAATAAAGCATATCCCTCTTATTCTCTTCAAATGATATTCTATATATGTGTGCCAAACAAAGATTTCTACACCAAACTGTTTATTGTTTGTATTTTAACTCCAAACATGAAAAATAAAGCTGATCCACTTGCCTCAGAAATGAACTTAAAATAGCTTCATATTGGAGAGGAGGAGGGGGTTTACTTTATCCAATGGACCACATAATCAAGTGTTCCCTCTTTTTAAACCAGATTTCAATAGCCTACAAAATGTAGAATTTACAAACACCACAAGGTTTTGGCTCTGAAATGTTCCAAGCTTAAAATCAAGCACACATCAAGTGTCCTACTCTATGATAGACACTTAACCAGATGAACTGGAGATTGAAATCCTCTGCTCAAACAAACGATGCAATCCCAACAGCTGTACAGCAAGCTCCACATCAGTACAATTTGAACAGCTGACCACGTCGGTGCTACAGTAAAAATCACAATCAGTAAAACAATAACTTCTTAAAGAGAAAGGCTTTCAGCCACTTCACATTTTTCAGCCACTGAGAGACCACAAGGGTTAAAAGGATTCCGTCTCCAGAGGCCAGTTTGGTAGAAGTAAATTTGATTACAAAATCCTTATCACTTATCCAGATTTTTCTTTTGAAAAACCGACCCCAAGTCTATCCAATCCTGTGTCTGGGGTGTTGCCAAGACAGTTGACAATTCTGTTAATGTTAACCAAAGGCAGGCAACTCCAGTCTTGATGGGACAAGCTTCACAATCTGGTTGTAAGTATTCATGTTAAATCCACATTGCTTTATATTGCATTGCACACCAAAGAGAATAGTTAAAGATAGTGAGCCATTAGACCAATTGAAGTGGCTAACTAGCAGTTCATTTTTCTAGATAATTATTACACCAGCAGTGGAATTGTCTACCACTGCACCAGATAGTTTTCTATTTGATTGGAGACTAAAATAAACAGTGTTATAGGAATAGCTTAAACAGTTCAAATGAGGATATTTGGCTAAAAGATGTCTTGGGAGCCCAGGGTTATCACTACTGAATAAAAGTTACATCATTACAACAGGTGTTAACATTATTTAGCATAGGTTACCTGGTGTCACTGATTGTGGGAATATGTGGTGGTGGTATTCCACATGCTGAAAATCAACCAATTTACTTTACCATGACAAACACCTTTTGTCCAGTACTCTAGGTCTTAGTTATCCAACTTCCACTAACCTGTTCATTGCCATTTCTACTATTCTGTCCATACTATTGAGGTGTCAGGGGCATCAACATTTTTGTCATACTGATACGGATATAATTGTTCTAGTACTGAAACATTTGCTTTTTTTTATTTGAATTAGAACCAAATGGGGCAAACTCAGCACTGGAGCAAAAGCTTAGTAAAGCTGCCACTTAATAATCTGAATACCTCTCCTATCAAACAGCAGGTACCATACCAGTTTTAATTGAGGGTTTTTTAGTACTGGATTCCGTCATAATCTTCCATGACAATAAAGACTTGCGCATAAATACAGTACCAAGTATAACGTAAACATATTGCACGTTATATATAAAAATGTATACACAGTCAAACCTCAACATTAGTCTAACTGTAATAGTTTAAAACTATGACAACAGCATATTTGACATAGAAGACCATATAATATGTAGGGCAAATATGTGTAGGCAGATTGTTTTATTCGAGGAGTACAGAAAACAGCTAGTTGAACAAGGCTCTATCATTCCTGTTATAACGCTACATACCTTTATTCTTGACACTTGGTTTTCTTCAACATGAACAGCTTTTCTCACCATCAAGGAAGAAATAAATGATTCACATTCGTTTTGCCAACAGCTTGGACTTCTCCCTTGAATTTTTTTATGTTAACTATAACTGTTTAACCTGCATTTGGCCCATAAAAGGGTATTTATGTTTGTATGTACAGTGCATGAATGCCAGTGCTTAGTTGCTTGCACAATCAAATCACAAATGCTCATCTCGGACTTGAACATGGAGTAATCAAAGCACAAGACATGTTGTAAATAATACACTTACTGAAGGAAGGGGAGGGGGCGTTGGTATTGGCAACAGCCCAGCACCTGGCATCAAGGTTGCCACAGTAGTGGCAGGAGCCAAGAGAGACAGTGCTTTGGCTTCTTCTGGGATTTTACCTGCAGGGCAAAAACATGTTATGGATTTGAATGGTTGTAAACACAAAATCCTCATATGATTTCTCAAGAACCACACTATTCTAGACAAATAAATCTGATCAAACCCTTACTGAACTAGAAAGTGAGGAGCTCCGATAATGATACAGTCACCTATATCAAAACTGAGCATCTTCATTGTTTGTGTGAATACCACATTCATTAACGTATCACTAAGTCTTTATTTGATAAGTAAACCATTGTAACATATTTTAAACTAGTTATTTCTTACAGAAAATATTTACAAACTTGCAAAAATTGCCTAATCTGATGTTTTCATTTTTTAAAAAGTTTTCAAAATACCAAATTTAATAAAATCGATTTTTTTTTCTTCCTTAAGATCTTAAAAAAAAGAAAATGTTGATAATTGTGAACACTTGGAGCTATGGGTCACCTGTACTGGAAACTTATTGGTCATGACTCATACGATATCAAGCGCGGACGCTTTCCCAGGCGATCGTTTCACAGTGTTGTGACACAAGACAACCGTTCGTGTTGGCTGCATCACTAATAGCACACAGAACATCAGATACAGAAAAGAAGAACATTTTTTTAAAAAATGGAATCCCCAGAAATTCAAATAAGCAAAACAATAAAACAAAATATGTTTATTTGTTTAAAAAAAAAAAAAAAAAAAAAAAAAAACACCTAATGTTCTGATTTTGAAATGCATTGCAGCTGTTTCGTGCAGTCTGTGCCAATGCATGCATCTCACTGAATAAAAAAATAGCAGTGAATAAGTAGCACAAGGTACTGTAATGCCTATTTACATAGAAATCTTTAGTATGGCAATCAAAGAACAGTAACTGTAATGCTTTTATCAAAACAAAAACAAATCCTAAAAAGTATATGTACTAATTACCTGAATTAAAGAATAGGTATTAAATTAAAAAGCAACTAAATGTGCATTCTGAGAAGAAGCCACATTTGCAGCTAAACGGAAGTTAAACACTGTATGTGTACTCTCTTGATCACAGAAATGTGGTGACAGGCATTACAAATTATAGGTGTCATATTTCAATAACAACACGTATTTTAAATCCTGTTCAAAAGCCTGGAATGATGATAAATATTTCCCTATTAGGACTCCAACATGCAGGGCAGATTGTCTGGGGGGGGGGGTTTGAATAGAAGCTCTTAGGTTTCCAGTTAGCTATTTCTTTTTAAATGTATTTTCTGTACATAGCAGCAGCAGACAGTTTTTGGATGGGGCAGGTTACCACAACAATGTAAAATGGTCATGACAAAAAAAAGTACAAAAACATGCAATAATTAGCCCAAAAGGATGTCTAAAGTAGTTATGTATTTTAGACATCTAAAGAAAGATTTAAAATGTGAAATTTCTTTCTGGGTCCATAATTCCTTACCTAGAAGTAAATTAGGGTTTAGCCTTTAAAAGTAACCAAAAGGCCCCAACTAATATTAATTCTATAGATTTAACAGGTGCCACCTGGACAATTACTTCAAATACAGTGCATATTTTTTTTTTTTTTTTTTTAAAGAGTGACCTTAAACTTGTATTTTAAAACAAATACATAAGAAATAAGTCATGGATGAATACAATTTAGGACTGAAAAGCCAGTTCCTAGAATAAAACAGAAGAGTTTTTTAAGAGAAGCAAACAAGGGACAAAATTAATTAATAAAAACAATTAAAATTAAATTAAAAGAAAGAAAAAAGGAGACAAGGTGTCCATCTTGGAAGGGTTCATCGGCTATTCTCCCGGTCACATTTCCCCCATGTAGAGTGCAGTGCGTCTGCCAGCAGGTTTAGTGGCATGGCAAACAATGCCTTACTCAGGCAAGTGTAACAGGTCTGCCTTGGCCAGTCTAGTCATCTAATAATGCACACATAATTACACAGAAAAAAAAAACATACAAAACCAAATTAATAACTTCAGAATCCATCTACCAGTAAATTTGGACAACAAGCAAAATATTAGAATGAACCAGAAACACCATTATAAATAAATAAATTTCACAAAATGTGCCACACTATTCTATGAAAATACAAGATACTGTTTCTACTATAGCCTTATCTGTATAAATATCCATCTCCACTTCTTTTAGTTTACACTATTAAACAAAGAACCAGGAATGTGTTTCAATTCCCATTTAAACTGTGCTGCTACTTTGCCTAAAGAAAAACAAATCTCTATGCAAACAGGGGGGCTTGTGAAATGATCTTAAGTGGTTGATGTGGCTCAGACTGGTTTCCCAAAAATGAAATCCTAAACACTCAGCATTCTCAGTGATTCTACTACTTTAATGTACAGTGTGACAAAACATTTCCTGCATTGGCAATTACTGTGTGAACTATCAAATAAATGTAGGAAGAAAATAAAGTGATATAAAATAGTCATGAAATATTTTGGCAATACAGAAGGACATATCAATAAATGAATATATGTTATTGGGTGTAGTAAAAAAAAAAAGTGAAGAAATGGTCAGTAGTAATGGGAACTCTGTACAGTAAGACAAGCAACCAATTTTAATACCATCACATGGTTGGCAACAGAAGCAAGCGTAGCCATTGTTAGGCTGTGTTACCACCACCTGGATTATGTGAGTATTGCAGCCCATTTGCCAGAAGGCAAATTCAAACTCTTGGTCCTACTGTAACTGGTATTGGTAAACAAAAAATAAATAAGCAAACCAATATATTTAAAAATAAATTCTAAAAAAGAATAAAAGATTAGAAAAAAAATCCATTCAGATCAGTGGTCTCCAAACCTTCTACATCATGGCCAAAGTGTCACTAATAACAACAGAGAGCATTACAGTCCTTTAAATCAATTGAACTTTCCAAAATATAAAATCCCAGGGGACTTGTCGCAATTCACATCTATTTTCAGGGTTACAGGCTGGAGAACACTGGTTTAGATTTTGTAAAATATGCACCTTTTACCAAGTTTTATAAATGCAAAACCCTTACATTTACATGACAAGTACTCACCTTCTGCGCACGGTACAACTATCAGAGCTCTGTCAATAAAAACTGTGTTGGTTAAATGCTGGGCCACACCAACACTTGGAGGCTCACGGAATTTTATATAACATACTTTGGAGGAAAAAGGAAGAGGAGCATTGCTGAAAGATAAAATTAGACAGAATTAGATGACTTCATTCGCATATTGAAGTGAATGCTTCCTTCCATTATACAGTCAGCCCTGTTCAGTAAAGACAAAGTATGTATAGTAAGTTACAGTCATTGAATTTGATTTGTTGTTTGCACCATCATCATCCCACAGGGCAAGATTAAAATGTACAGCTTGTTTTCAACAAAAACGATTTAATCTTCCAAGTTGAGAGATATAAACGTGGGTCTTTTTTAAATTATCTAAACTTCAGCTGATCTAATAGTGCATTAGCATTCAGGTTCTTAAGTGATCTCATTTGGCACGACTAGATCATATAAGTCAAGGTCCCCTGTTATGACTGAGACCTTTTGAAGTGTGCAAGATATGGATGCTCAACTCCCAAGATACGCAATGCATTCTGCAACATTAGACAACACTTCAGTAGAACCACCATCAATTTAATGTTTTAGTATATTATGTAGGTTTTTTTAAAACATGTATTACAGCAAAATTATAAAACAGTCCAATGCATTAGAATACCCATCCAACCCAACTTGCTATACTGCTTACTTAATGCATCAAAGCACATCTCATTGTCAGGTTCAATAAATTTGTAACTGATAAACAGTGAAGATTTACGGTTACAGGGATCAAATTAATTTCTCACCCTGCCTAAATACTCTATAAACATGGTACACCATCATTGGTTTATTTAATATGATAACTGCACGCACTTTCAATTAATTATACACGTCGACACAGTACAGAACTAGCCGCAGAATACATATTAAAATAAATAAATAATATTTTCACAAACGCCCAAAGCTCGAGAACTACGTAATTTACAAAGAAATCACAAATGCCTCTTTATTTGGCAATTGTATTTCCATTACCGTAAATAAATCACAATTTCTATGATACAAACCACATGGTATTTATGGGTAATTTGAGACGCATAAGCTATACAATATTATTGCGTTTTCATGAAGAAATCTTACTATTTTAGTCTCTAAACTGTCAACTAAATGGGCTTGTTCTCCACCAAATCTGTTACATCACAGGCCTTCAAATCCTGGGTATTTCCTATCCCGTCTTCCCCATTACTCGCCACTTACTCGGGCGGGTAGAGGCGCAGTTCCTCGACATCACCGAGGAAAGAAAAGAGGGTCCGCATCTGCTCGCTAGTCACGGCTGGGGAGAGGTTGGTGACCTGGATAACACAGGTTCCAGGAACCCCACTCATGCTGGCGCTTGCTCGAAGAAACAAATAAAAAAAATACCCAGTTGAAATCCCGAATTTCCGAATAGTTTGGGGTTAGAAATGATCCCCTTATCCCCTTGCCACTTTCCTCTACCTTTTTTACGTTGTTGATCCCAATGAGAATGAAAATATGCCCAGCAGTTCCATCTGCCGTTCTATCACAGTGCCACCTTTTGGTGGGGATGTATCAACAACAATATTAAGGATGTATCAATGAGAATGAAAATATGCCCTGTTAGAACGGCGCGAAAATGGCGCCTGAGTGAAATGTCTGTATCTGAGCTCTGAGGCGGTTTGGGGGTTTTCACCATTTCCCATAAAATCCTTCTTGATTCGAAATATGCAGATTTAAAATGTATATCACTGAGACACCGCTGGGACCATTTGTAAGTATTTCCTTAACTACAAAAAAAAAAAAAAACATTATTTTTTTAATTACTATTTAGTTGTTTTTTGACGGGAAAGAAAAAAGAAAAGTAAAATAAACAACTAACTAAATAAATAAATAAATGAGAGAAAAACAAAAACAATGTAAAAGAAAAATAAAGGGAAAGTTTCCCAGGCAGTAATGTATAGCAGTGTCAAAGACAAAAACAAACCTTCAACTCAGGAGGTCTGCATTGCAGATTTGCATAGCGTTCCTGAAAAAGAAAGACAACCACTGCTGAATGGGAGAGAGCCCTCTCTGACTGTCAATCACTGAGCATATATAAAAAAGCTGCCCTATCAGGACCCTGCTATGAGGAGAAAGTCCCTCCCACCTCCTGCTGAAGAGGGCCCTCCTCACATTTTTCTTTTAATTCACTGAACTGAGACAGGTCACAGATTGCCTTGTGCTTTCTTTGCCTGAATTTCGCTGATTTGTTGGTTTTAAACCTTCAAATTGATTTGTACATGGTCATATTACGCTTTAGAGCGTTGATCGAGAGTGTTCCTGCCTTATTCTCGCGTCAGTTTACTGACTAGAGCTGGTTTCAACCCCTCTGAGATTGGCAAGTGGCCATTACTCGCTGTTCCACTACCTCGTGTAGTTTTTCTACAGTGTTTTCAGCTGTTGTGGTGCTGTAGGGGGACGCCGCGGGCTCGCAGCGTCGTCCTTTACGACGATTTATCTAGCCTAAGCGACCTAAAAAAAAAAAAACCCAAAAAACAGTTTGGGCCTATGAGCCCCTCTCAAGCCACAGGCTATCCTAGCTCAGCTACTCTCGCCCTCTGTGCCGACGGCGATTGACTCGGTTACATCAGCCCGCTATTGACCGCGCTTGTCTTAGGTGACGACCCTGACGCCGATTATTCGGCATAGGCTTGGAACACTCTTCGAGCGCCTACTGCAGCCCCGAGTGACTCGGCACCGGTGACAACATCTTCGGCGCCGACAACAGCTCAGCACCGGTAGCGCTCCCTATCGGCACCAATTGTACGGCTTCGACAGCACTCTCTTCGACATCGATTGACTCGGCAACAACTGCTCAGCTTCGACAGCGCTCTCCTCGACACCGACCACGATCCCGCTCAGCATCGACCTCGGCGCCGATTAACTCGGCACCAACCACACTTTCTCAGCGCCAAGCCAATACACTCAGCACCGATTGGCAGTCCGGCTTCGCCCGCGCTATTTGTGGCAACCTCGGTGCCATGTCAGTGCGCTCCACTGGGTCCTTCGCTGGTTTCCAACCGTGCAACCAGTGCATGCCAAAGCTTCCCAGCCAGGACGAACATTCGTCCTGTGCCAGATGCTTGGAGCCAGAACATACAGCCAAAGCACTAGCAGGAGAGTTGGACTGCTCTCCATGCAGAAAGTTCTCTATAAAAACTAAACGCAGGAGAGCAGCCCTTTCCCCAGCGGAGTCTCTTTCCTCGGGTCAGGGGAGAATATGATCGGTGGTCCAGGGTCCTTCACAAAGGCCCTCGAGAACCCAGCCCGCTACTGAGGCCAGGGAGCTCCCCTGTACCCCTGGGTCACCCTCCCCTTCTCCACCACTGGTGCAGAGGCGCAGGCGCCTCTCAGGGGAGGCGAGATGGTTGCCGCCCAGGCGACACCGCTCTAGGGGACACTTGCCAGGGAGCAGGTGGTCGCCGCGCAGGTACCGCTCTCCTTCCCCACATAGGCACAGGCACTCCCCCTCTGAGTTGCCACGGAGACGCCCAAGCTTACAGGAGCTGACAGAAACAGTGAGGGCCCTGCATACCATGCTGGAGACCCTGTTAAAATCTCAGGGAAGACTGCCCTATACCACCGGGCAGCCCCAACCACCCCAGTCTCGATCTCCATTTCCGGCACACAGACCTCGGGGCCCAGGCGAGCTGTCTTCTACAGCCTCAATGTCGGACGTGTCCGAACCCGCCATGTCAGTTGGGCAGGCCACAGTGGGGGGCTCTATACCACGCCTTCCACATGTATCACAAGGGAGGAGTTCCGGGCCTTGATGCAGCGTGCAGCTGCTGCCACGGACATTCCCTGGCCAGCTGAACAGGAGGGAAAGGGGAACCGCTTCCTAAAACAGAAGGGGCACCTACAGCAGGCCCTCCCCTTGTGCCAGGGCTTTCTTGAGTTGGCGTGCTCATCGTGGAGCAAACCAGCATCCGCCCCGTCAGCCTCTAGAACAGCAGAGGCCCTGCTACACACTGCAGGAGCCCAAGAAGCAGATCTAGGCACGTTCCCCACCATCGAGGACACAGTCACAGTACTGGTGCAGGGGTCTACCTTCACTAAAGGGGACAAAGACTAGACCTGCTCATCCAAGCCGTGCAGAACAGATGCAATGCTGAAAAAGGCGTATGTGTCAGCCGCACTTTCAACCAGGGAGGCTAATGCTATGTCCATACTGGTCTTGTACCTCGCTGGCTGAGAGGCTGCAGGAGAGGGCAATGGAGACAGACACAGGGGAGCTATTGGCGGTAACAAGAGCGATGACCGACCTAATGGGGGAGTTAGGTCAGGCATCAGGCAGGTCTCTAGCAGCGCTGGTAGCCGCCCAAAGACACCTTTGACCGGCTCAGGCCAAGGTGGTAGAGACCGAGAAGGTGGCGTTATTGAATGCCCCCATTACACCGGGGCAAATGTTTGGGGCGACCATTGATGTGAGCCTTGAGAGGTCCCATAAGGCCACAGAGGTCGCTTCCAAATTTTCGCGCCTTTCAGCTTACCGCCAGCGCCCAAGGTGGCCGTCACAGCCTGCAGGGGCAACTGGACCTGAACGCCACCCTCCACCCCAGAACAAATAAGCAGGCAGAGGAAGAGCCAGCGGCAAAGGACCACCAGCCTAGGGAAACCAGTCCTCCGGCTGAAGACCGAGGCCAGGGCCTAAGAAAGACCTGCCCCCTCCCAAGCCCAAGGGAGACCACCCCTGAGGGGGCCCAGCTGCCACCAAACCCCCTCAAAACCAGACTGACCAAAGGATACGACCCAAACCAGCAAGCGCTATACTCCTTCAACAGGAGATCGCCAATCTTCAGCAGAAAACCCAGTAAACCCAAGCGATACCCTCAGCGGCTTCTACTCCAGGTAATTCCTGGTGCCCAAGAGGGAAGGCGGTTTCAGACCTATTTTGGACCTCAGGGTCCTCAAGGCAACGCTTAAGAATTCTGCTTGCTGCCATTTGGCCTCTCGCTGGCACCCCGCACCTTTTCAAAGTGCATGGATGCAGCACTGGCTATCTGGATGATTGGCAAGTTGCAACCGTTCCAAAGCATGCGCTGAGGCTCACACAAAACAGGCCATAGATCATGTGACTAAGCTAAAGCTCTCCATACATCAACAGAAGAGCAACTTCGTACCGTCTCGGTCCACAGTGTTCCTGGGGATCAAACAGGATTCGGTCATTGGAAGTCACACTCTCCCTATTTAGAGAAGATGCTCTTCTACAGGTCAGAATATAGCAAAGGTTGTTGGGGCTGATGGCAGCTGCCTCGAGAATCCTTCCACTAGGGTAGCTGAGAATGTGCCCACTTCAAGCCTGGGTAAATACGGTCAAGGTGCACCCGGTCTACGATCAGTACGGGCTGGTGCGAGTGTCCAGACAATGCCGGAAGACACTGGAATGGTGGCTCCGTCCCGGCAATCTGTGCCTCGGATCTCCCATCGGATCCCCTCACAGAAGGGAGTGATCACTACAGACACCTCCAGACTGGGCTGGGGAGCGGTCTGAAATGGGAGAGGAATAAAAGGTCAGTGGAAGGGACATGGGCAGCAAGCGCACATACAGTGGTTCTCAAAAGTATTCACCCCCCTTGGACTTTTCCACATTTTATTGTGTTACAACATGGAATCAAAATAGATTTAATTAAGAGTTTTCGCCAATGATCAACACAAAAAAAGTCCATAATGTCAAAGTGAAAAATAAAATCTACAAATTGCTCTAAATTAATTACAAATATAATAGAAAATAAGTGATTGCATAAGTATTCACCCCCTTTGCTATGACACACATAAATAAGCTCTGGTGCAACCAATTATCACATAATTAGTTGAATGGAGTCCACCTGTGTGCAATTAAGGTGTTTCACATGATTTCAGGTTAAATAGAAATCTCTGGGAGGTCCCACAGTTGGTTAGTACATTTCCTAACAAAAACTACATCTGTCTAGAACATGCAGTCCTCAAAAACAGAGTATCCTGGTGAAAAGGGCACTAGTCAGGGAGGCCACCAAGAGGCCTATGGCAACTTTAAAGGAGTTATAGTCTTCCACGGCTGACCTGGGAGACACTGTGCATACAGCAACAATAGCCCGGGTGCTTCACAAAACTGGCCTTTATGGGAGAGTGGCAAAAAGAAAGCCATTGTTGAAAAAAACTCATCAAATCTTTGCCAGAGTTTGCCAGAAGGCATGTGGGAGACTCTGAGACCAAGTGGAAGAAGATTCTATGGTCTGATGATACCAAAATAGAGCTTTTTGGCCTCAATGCTAAGGACTATTTTTGGCGCAAGCCTAACACCGCACATCATCCTGAGAACACCGTCCCTACCGTGAAGCACGGTGGTGGCAGCATCATGCTATGGGGATGCTTCTCTGCGTCAGGGCCTGGAAAGCTCATGAGGGTAGAAGGCAAAATGGATGCAGCAAAGTACAGATAAATCCTGGAGGAAAACCTGTTGAAGTCTGCAAGAGACCTGGGACTTGGGAGAAGATTCATCTTCCAGCAGAACAATGACCCCAAACATATGGCCAAAGCCACACTGGAATGGCTTAAAAACAAAAAGGTCAATGTCCTGGAATGGCCCAGTCAAAACCCAGACCTCAATCCAATTGAGAATATGTGGAAAGAGTTGAAAATTGCTGTTCACCAAAGGTCCCCATCCAACTTGACGGAGCTTGAGCAATTTTGCAAAGAAGAATGGACAAAAATTGCAGTGTCCAGATGTGCAAAGCTGGTAGAGACTTATCCAAATAGACTCATGGATGTAATTGCTGCCAAAGGTGCCTCTACCAAATATTGACTCAAGTGGGTGAATATTTATGCAATCAATTATTTTCTGTTTTGTATTTGTAATTAATTTAGAACAATTTGTAGATTTTATTTTTCAGTTTGACATTATGGACATTTTTGTGTTGATCAGTGGCAAAAACTCCTAATTAAATCCATTTTGATTCCATGTTGTAACACAATAAAATGTGTGGAAGTCCAAGGGCGGTGAATACTTTTGACAGCCACTGTACCTAGCGGCTATTTCTGCTTGCCATGCCCCTGGGCGCGCATTTTCTGTATACCTGGTTTCTCTCGAGGTGCTCGGCGATTATGCCCTCCCAGGAGGGCTATTCTACCCGAATGGAGCCTTGAGATTGTACTGGAGGCTCTCATGCAGGCTCCGTTTGAGCCTCTATACTTCATTGAGTTGAAGCATCTGTCCATGAAGACAGCCTTCCTCTTGGCTAACACCTCCGCAAAGCGGGTTAGTGAGCTGCAGGTGTTGTCTATGCATAGCTCCTACATGCGTATTTCGGATGATGGTGACAGATTGTCACTGCATGCAAACCCTGCTTTTCTCCCCAAGGTGGTTACAGCCTTCCACATGAATCAGTCTGTGGAACTGGAGTCCTTTCATCCTGCACTGTTTGCTTCAGAGGAGGATTGGAAGTTGAACCTTCTCTGCCCGGTTCAGGCATTGAGATGTTATGTGGATAGGATGAGAGCACTGCGTCAGTCTGACCAGCTCTTTGTCTGCCATGGAACACGGACCCTGGGACAGCCCCTTTCAAAGCAGTGACTGTCGCATTGGATTGCGGACACAGTCTCGACTGCGTATGTTGGTGCTAGCTTACCCCCGCCTGGGCAGGTAGCCACACATTCCACGAGAGGTGTGGCTACATCATGGGCCCTCTGTCGAGGTGCCTCTGTGGCTGAGATTTGTGATGCGCCCAGCTGGGCTACGTGATAGATCCCTTATTGCCCTCTGTGGGCACTAGGGTCCTTGAGGTTGCACACTCGCACTGCTGACCTTGGTCAGACAGGGCTAGGCGTCCCTCATATACTGCCGTTCTTTTCTCCCTCGGGACGGCTCTGGTACTCGTTTTCCCATAACGATGTTTTGGTGGACATCTTCAAATTGAAAGGAAATGTTAGTTTACCTACCGTAAACCTGGTTCCCTGAAAGAGAAGATGGACACCAACCGCAAGGTCATGTCGGTGGACATCACAGTTTCGTCGCGAAAAGAGGATGAGGCTCCCCTACGTGACAATTGTGTACCCTCGGTAGGTGGGACCGAGGGGGTCACCGAGGGGAGAGGGCCTATCGGCAGCTTTGATAGAAAGAGCTCAGTGACACCTACCAATAGACAGGCGTATATCTCATAACAATGTTTTGGTGGCCATCTTCTCTTTCAGGGAACCAGGTTTACGGTAGGTAAACTACATTCCAGTGACTCCAAAAGAATATGCAATAGTATTTGACGCCATTCCTAGTAGCCTTTTTTCACCTCTGTAAGTCATCATTTGAATACAATCATCTAGACCCTACCTTTCTAGCTTTGCATATTCGTAATGTTAGTTTATTTGATTCCAAGTGCAATGATAGATTTGTAAGACAGCACTTCTCAGACTTAGATTATACAAGACCTAAAGCATGTGTGTCCTGGAACTCACTACTGAACTGCAATGTTAATTGGAAGAAAACATGGACAATTTCTCATAAGTATGCCCTATTGCCAAAAATTAAAGAAAGTCAGTTTACTATCATACATAGGGTTTATCCAGTTAATTATTATATGAATAAAATACATTCAAACATTGACCCAAATTGCACCTTTTGCAGCTCTCATACTGAAACAATCCCTCACTTGTTTTTCAGTTGTATATTTTCCAATGTATTTTGGAGAAGAGTTACTTACTGGTTTCTTGATTCTTGCAGTATCCTAATTTATTTCTCGATAAAATATATAATTTGTTATTTTGAGGACTCTGATCTTGATAGTTCTCTCGTCTTCCTGATACATTTTATTTGGAAAATATTGCATACATAAATGCAAATGGATGAAAACCAAACCAAATTTCTCATTTTCGCTCTGATTGTAAAATATATCTCAGTTCTTTGAAGATGTATAAAGACAAGAGAGCTATCAGAATATTGGATGCCTTCAATGGTACCGACTTTTGAACATATTACTCTTTGAATTATCGATTTTAATAGCCTTTAGATATTGAAAAGCCCTGTTTATATATTATTATTTTTTATTTATTTTCTTTTTATTGTTATTAATTAATTGATTATGGAATGTATATGCCTCATTGTTGTTCATTGTGCAATTTATTTTATTTTTTTTTAAATATTACTGTATCTTACTATATTAAAGTAAATAAATGAGAAAAAGTCACCTTTTGGTGGGGATGTATCAACAACAATATTAAGGATGTCACATGTTTGATACCTGTCTTTTTTAGTTAAACATTACAGTTTTTTTAATTTCCTTTCACAACGAGTGCATTTATTTTATTAAATCAAAAGTATATTAAGCCATACTGTTATATCAGTTAATTAAAAAAAAAAATTTGTCACATCGATGTTTGTCCGGTGTCGAGTAGTGATTAATCTCGTTGTTTGGTGTCTCAGCCTAAGTTATTCAGTAGATAGTCATTGTAGATTGTTTTAATTTATACAAATCGCGCAAGTATTCATGAAGTATGAAGACACAGAATTATCACGACTTAAATGACAATGATTAAGTATCCTTGTGAAGCAAAAGCTGACTATTTTAAATACGGGTAATGCAGATTACTTGATCGATAAGAAAACTATGTGATCTCGTAGTTTCTGCTTTTACGTTTTTGTAAAACACCCATTTAAAGGATTAGTAAAATATTTATTTTGTGTGACAGTTTGTTTATTATTTCTCTTTAGAATGGAAGAGAAGATGGCTGCTGTTTATACTAAATGCAAAAAACTACTTGTAAAAATCAGGGCAGAATCTGAGAGGGTTGGCTACTAATTATTCTTTAGAAGGTTAGTGCATTTATTGTTTTATATTTTACTTGTTTAACTATTTTGTTTATATCTTCTTTTTCTTAGTTACACAACAGTGCTGTATAAACAAAGGTGGCGTTTTCTGACAATGTTGCAAATTGTGATACTGTATCTGTAACTGTTAGAAATGGCTAAAGGTAGCAAATTCTAACGATAAACGGCTGTAGGGCCAGAAAGCGGCACATTGTCAGAATGTGGTATGCCTGCCAAAACTTGACCCATGTACAGTCAGAAAGTGGTACATTGTCCGATTTTGGTACAGGTATGATCAATTACTATAGTCATAAGGTTTGTAGGAAAATTTAAAACAAATGATAAAGTTAATTATAATATACACCGAGTGTACAAAACATTAGGAACACCTTCCTAATACTGAGTTGCACTCAGAACAGCCTCAATTCATTGGGACATGGACTCTACAAGGTGTCGAAAGCGTTCTACAGGGATGCTGGCCCATGTTGACTGCAATGCTTCGCACAGTTGTGTCAAGTTGGCCGGTAGTGGATTTCTACTCCGAATAGCTCGTTCCATCTCATCCCACAGATGTTCAATTGGATTGAGACCTGGTGACTGGGCAGGCCACTGCATTAAGCTGAATTCACTGTCATGTTCATAGAACCATTCCTGGACAATCCTAGCCTTGTGGCATGGGGCATTATCCTGCTGAAAGAATCCATTAGCAGATGGATACACTGCTGCCATGAAGGGATGCACCTGATTGGTAATGATGTTCAGATATCCTGTGGCATTCAAACGTTGCTCCACTTTTATCAAGGGGCCCAATATGTGCCATGAAAACATACCCCACACCATCACACCACCACCACCAGCCTGCAATGTTGACATGCGCCATGATGGATGCATGTACTCATGGTTTTCTCCATACCCTAGTCCTCCCATCGGTATGAAACAGCAGGAACTGGGATTCATCAGTCCAGGCAGTGTTTTTGTTCCTTAGCCCACTGTAACTGTAGTTTCTTGTGTTTTGCTGAAAGAAGTGGAACTCTGTTAGGTCGTCAGCTGCCATACCCCATTCGTGTCAAGGTACGACGAGTTGTGCATTCTTTTATGGGTCTTTCAGCATCAGTGTTGTACTGGACTGTCAGTTGATTAACTGTAGCCAGTCTATTGCTCTGCACAGTTCGTGTCAGCCTCCTTTGGCCTCTTTCCATCAATGAGCCGTTTTCGACCACTGGCCTGCCGTTGGCTGGATGTCCTTTGGGTGATGGACCATCCTTGATACACACGGGAAACTACTGAGCGTGAAAAACCCAGCAGCGTTGCAGTTCTTGACATACTCAAACTGGCATGCCTGGCACCTACTACCATACCCCATTCAAGCACTTAAATCTTTTGTCTTGCCCATTTACCCTCTGAATGGCACACATACACAATCCATGTCTCAACTGTGCAAAGGCTTAAAAATCCTTCTTTAACCTTGTCTCCCCTTCATCTACATTGATTGAAGTGGATTTAACAGGTTACATCAATAAGGGATCATAGCTTTCACCTGGATTCACCTCGTCAGTCTATTTCATGGAAAGAGCAGGTGTTCCTAATGTTTTGTACACTCTGTATATTTATATATTTGCAAACTTAAACTGGAAACCTATTTCTCTTAAAAGAAAAACAATTCACGACGAACAAGACAAAAATGAGAAATCACTGTAAAGTTGCACAAGTAAAGAAGTTTGCAAGACCCAATGTATTGCATATCATAAATATTTGCATACTATTTTCTTAATGGTGGAAAAATATGATCAATTACATTAAAAATTATTTAAAAGAAAGGAAATGAACTCAAATGCAATTAAGACCAAAAACAACATAATGTACCGGATCTGAATCAGCGTGTCCCTGCTTTCTTAACCGAAGCTGTTTAGGCATTCTCGAGTAAGCGCAGTTCGCTGCATACCATGTTTTAACATGCACTTCAAAATAAAACATCACAATCTAACATTAATGTATTTCAGGTACTAGTTCTTCTTTAACACAGCTTGAAGAGTTTACAGAGACTTATTCACTTCAAACATTTTCACTTAATTAAAAAAAAAAAAACATCAAAACAAAAATAGGGGAATAACTGAATCAATTTGACACGAACCAAATGAATAAAGAACAGGAACCAGCAAGTAGTACAGCCCAGAAAGCCGACAGCACTCATAACAATCACATTGAGGCAGAAAAACTTTACTAGACCAAGAAGCAAATATCTTTATACATCATTTATGGCCTAGGTATCAAGCATGTCACCTATTGAAAGCCTCCATTCCATTAGGTCACACAAACAATAGTAGAACATTGACCTGCCAATGAGTTATAGCTGCAGACTGTGGAAGGACAATATCAAAGATAGTCTACATATCTTTGTGTAAACAGGAAGGCTTGCTAGGAGCCGAGCTGATCGGGAGGTCCTGATTGGCTGGGGGGCCTGCACCTGTTTAAGAACACAGCAGTGCTGGCGTTCGAGGCTGCTGCGCGGCCATAACCATACAGATGAGCGCTGAGCGAAAGCTTGCTGTGTTTACATTGAGGAGGAGAGAGTCCGTTCCGGAGAACAACTACTAGAGAACCCTTCCACTGCAAGACAGTGCCTGTAAAGGCACTGCCCAGCGAGGACCATCAGAAAGACCCGGGAGGCCAGGACTTTATTTAAGGGATTTGATCCCAAACTAAGTATACAGAGGATTTAGTAGTGTAGTAGCTTCCTGGGGCATCACGTCTCTTTTAGTGAGGCTAGCGCTCACCTTGAATGGCAGATTTTTTATATTTAGCTTTTTATTTTTATTAAATCTGATCCTAGTGACAGTACCTGTGTTAATTAAATCTGCTTGCCTGTCAACACCCACTGCTCTGTGTCTGATTCAGTGACGACCCACGTATGTAACATCACCGTTACAGTCTTTGACACAATATAGTCCCAATTTAAGCTGAAAAAAATTGGTACTGTATTGTTAGCCTGACCTCTTCGACCTCCCTCGTGGCCTCACTAGAACTCTCAAACATGTCTTCTGTCAAAGTTCTGCTGGTACACCTTATTGTAGTCATTAACCTGTCCCACAGCAACACTCTGCCCCAGTGAATGTAAGTGGTTCCAGATTTTTGTACTGTGTAGTATTTCTTATACCAATGCATTTCTTACACCAGTGTCATGGTTTTAACATTCATAGTGTTGTTCATGCATTCTTACTCAGATATATAAAACGTTTCCTTATGTGCTTTTTGTTTTGTGTGTTTCCTCATGCCGGAGAGCCCCACCTCTTGCTGGGTTACCTGAGCAAATCCTTTGTATTTATTCTTAATAATAATAACTACAAAGTACACATTTGAAAGAAAAAAAAACAGGTGTATATGGTTCTCATATTTATTGCTGCCTCAATATACAGAATTTTTTCAGGTGGTTAATTTTTTAATAGTTCAAAGCCTTTTTGTGAGTTACTGTAACAAAGAAACAAAACGAATGAATGAATAAATTAATGAATAGCCTATGCAAAATGCCAGGATGACAGTTTGGAATGGCTTCTGGTTAGGAATAGGACACGAGATGCCAGCCTAACACTGGTTCTGACTTCAACTCACAATCAGAGCAGTTGGTATTTAATTACCATTGCAGTAGGCATTTTTATATATATAAAAAAACAAAAAACATTTGAATTGTGTCTAAAACCAAACGTCCATTGAGTTTTCACCCCAGATGACACAGAGGTGTATCGGTGTGCACTGAGCCAGAAAGAATGAAGACACTCCAGTAATTCCAGGACTGCAGCCAAAATATAAACCAAGCTTCAGAATAGATCAGAGCTGCCCAAAGCAGTTCATAGTGCCAAAAAAGTACTAAAAGTTATTTCATGTGATCCAGGAAAGACAGGAAACAGCACAGAAATGTCCAGTACATTTTACAGGTGTTGTTATAATTTATATAGCCTGGCTCTTTAATGGTTACACTCTGGCGTACTACTTGTTTCAGAGTCACCAGGATGGGATTACTTAAACAGAAAATGATCCAGCTGAAGCGCCGGTTCGCGTCCAGGCTGTGCCAAGAGGCCGAACTTTGTTGGGGACTACAGAAGGGGGCGTCACATTGGCTGACACTCCTGGGGTGGGGGATGGGAAACCGGCAGGGACTTATTCTCCTTATCGTGCAACAGCGAACCCTACTGGTCAGACACAGAGCATATTCAGAGTGGATTGCTCCGCGTAAAAGCGATTCTGGTTTTAGGCTTGTGAGATCGGAGGACACTCATACGCTCGCAGAACATCAGTGCTGTGCAGGGAGTAGCTGCGGTGAAGAGGAGAGGAAAAAAAAAACAATTGGACATTTCAAATTGGAAACGAAAATAAAAAAACATAATTGGTCATTAAATTAAAAAAAAAAAAACAATACGAAGTGACTCAAAACAACAATTATAAATTAGTTAAGGGTCTCATTTAATAAAAAGGGCAAATATACATTTTAACAGTGCACAACTAGCAGTGCAATGCTCAGCAATAATATACTCCTCGGTGCGTCAAAGGTATATCTTACTCAACCTCTACTCTGCTTAGGAGTGCAGTGCAGGATGTGAAGCACTTTCAGAAGGGGGTGGGTTAAACTACGTATAAAGCCTGACGGGTGCAGTACATCCTAAAAGAGGTTATACAATAGGAAAGACCCATAAAGCAAGCAGCGATTTCTTTATGTGTCGTTGGAAGCACCTGGTGACTGATAGGGGAATGCAATTGATTGATGCCTCTCAGATGTTAGTCCTCTCCAGTTGCTACTAATGACTGACGATCAGTTGTTCACTCAAATGTCTGCCATTCCTTAAAGGAGAGTGACAGAAACAGTGTGTCTTGAATTCCAGGTTGCAGTTGTATTCTGGGATCCACTATTGTAAGATTGACCAAATCAACCCAAGACATATATACTGTAGAGGCTTAATGCACTTTTATTTTTAATGCTTACCTGCCAATTGTATGCTATGCTATACAGAGTGTTGGTTGAACTGGACTGTTTTGCTTCTACTTATTGGAAAGTGAATATAAAAAAATGGAATAGTGCAATGCAGGGATTTTTTTTTTTTTTTAAACTTTTACGGTAATTAAGCTGTATTTCTTTTAAACATTAAATGCTATCTACTGCAATTTGTTTCTTGGCCAAACTGATATTCATGGATGGGAACACCAATATCCAGAGTAAGAAAACATCCACTCAAATAAAACTGAAATTAAATCATCTTCTTTTCACTTAAAAGAATATGTACCCCCAAAAGCTGAATTCGTCTCAGTTCCACTTGCACAAAAATACTGGCTGCTAATCTCCCACTGTGTTATTACTTCAAACAGATGCTATATGGTGTTAAACAACCAAGTTAGAGGGTGTTTTGTCCTAAATTGCAGTGGTTTTACTGTCAGTGGAGCATGCTGGTTTTCATTGACGGCCACAGACTGAAGAAATGTTACTTTTTACTAAGCTTAATAGTGCATACAGTATTGTCAATCACTGAATTACTCATGTTTATTATTGCAAGTCAAGCTGGGTCCACAGAGACAATTTGATCAGACCAGTTCAGTTTATGAAATGTGTTAGGTGAAAAAAAAAAAAAAACTGCAAATGAATAATGGGTGTTTATTACTGAAGTTGTTTTACCTTTAAATGGAACTACCATAAGGTACACAGTACTTATAGAAATTACGTACATTTCCCCATCTAATAATCCCAAGGCTTTGGGGCAGTTTCCAGTTCTCTGATCTACTACCTTTAGCTTCATATGAGGTCCCATGAAAGATGAAAGGATCCCACTGTGCTCAAATTATTACAGTATTTGACAAGTACAAGGTGCACTGGAACAATTTCTATAGTGGGGGTGCTGAAAACCTCTGAACAAAACTGTAACCCCACATGATGTAAACCATGCATTCGGTTGCTATATTAACCAATTTAATAAAACAAAGCCAGCATTAACAACTGTATCTACTGAAATAAAAAATGCTTTAACCAGTCCTTGCTACAATATTTACAATATGCTTACCATAAAACAGGTAGGGGATTGCAATTGATTGATGCCTTTCAGATGTCAGTCATATCCAGTTGCCATGTGAGACCGTGATATCTATAAAATATCCCGCCCGTTGCGACAGTCAGCACTGATTGGTCTATTATTGTTTGTGTTCAAAGGCAATGTAACAAGTCGCAGTGCATGGCACACACAGCTCATAAGACTTACAAAGCTAGCAGGATTTACCATTGTACCAACATGTGCACAGCACCTCTAGTTTATACATAAGAGAGTAGACTGTTCAAAGAGATAACATATCATCATGGGATCCAAACCTAGCAGATTTTGATTCCAACAGTCCCATCGGAGGACATGCATTATCCAAGTTGTTGGCTGCAGGACAAGGGTTGACAAATGCTGCTGGGGAATAGCGTAAGGCCAAATTAAACACTCAGAAAACTGTAAAAATTTAAAACTTAGAAAAACTAATTAAAAGGAAGGAACTTACAAGCAGGAACTCTGTTTAGGAGACATTTTACAGCACAATAATGTCAAAAAGTAAAAAAAAACACAATCCATTTTAAAGAGCATTAGTTTATTTCCTATTGTCCACAGGTTACTTCAACAACAGTAGTTATATACAAAATTTTGGAATGTTGAAAAAGCAAAATTTTCAAAATCAACCATTTCATCACAGCTGCTTACAGAGAAAAAAAATTAAATTAAACAGTAATAAGGTAAAAGGGCTTGTTTCTGTATTTCTTATTTATTGCTGGTTTACAGATTTGTTTTACTCACGGTATGTTTATCTTTAAATTATTTACATGTTTGATTAGTAAAATCTAGTCAAAAAAAGCAAACTAGCTAAATAAATAAAAGCATAATATGTAGGAATTTTGTTTTAAAGGAATTGAGCTTTAATGAATTGGCAATAGAGGGACAAGCGATAAAGTATAAAAAGGGGAGTTGCGTTAAAAACAAACAAAAAAAAAAAACAGGAGTTAAAATTAAAAAAAAGACCCACCAGTATTCTTATGCCACATTGTTCCCATTTATTTTAAATCTGTCAATTATAAAACATGCATCTGTTTAATTATTAAAATTTTAATTTTGGGCAGCAGTACAGACTTAAATTGCTTCAGAAACCAAGAGAAGCAGAAGAATCTCATTTTAAATGTAAGGTAGCACTGCTAAGTGTTTTCTTCATTTCAGTGGAAATAATAGAATTTTAAAGTGAAACTTGCAGGACATGGGGGTTTTGCTTCACAGGCCTAATGGCATTTACAAGCAGTCAGTTGTGGCAGTTTCATTAAAGACAGAACGACTCAGCGGTTTAAATGACAGTGCTCTTGTGCCTACCCAAGTGAACCCCTTAATCACTAGTGCAGCTACATTTGAAATACAGCAGAGAGTTCAAGACAAATTAACCTAAATCAAAATGACCAGAAAAAAACAAAACATGTTACAGAAATATGCCAAAATGGGCCAACTCTGAAGGCAAAGTCTCTTAAACAGACTTATTTGATTTGATTTTAAAAATCAAGGTTGTTATAAAAAGACAGATCAAGAACCAAAACCAATTTTCTATCAAAAAGCCGGTAACCAATAGTACACAGTGAGGGATGCTTCCTACAATGGTTTTTAAAAGATGCATTCTTGTTGAAAGAAACTGCTTATAATTAGACCACCACATTTTAGTGTCCTGTACTATTGCCAAGTTCATTAAAAAGTCAAGTTTGATACAATTTATATATAAAACAGAGGAGGAGTGGTACTGATGAAACAGAAGACATGCATTATTTTCAGAAATTTGAAACCTCGCACATTGACTTATTTTGATGTTAATCTGCTATTACTAGTCTTGGTGGAATTGCAAAAAACAGCTAATTTTGTTAAGCACCTTCAAATAGCTGTCAATTAGGATTTTGAAGAAGTGTCCAAGGAAAAGGGTTCTGTTAAAGACAATGCTGCATGTTTTCTGCAGCACAGAAACACACTAATAGTTGGGGCAGTTATACACTGTGCTACAAAATATCTACATCAAGAGAGCGAGTGAAAGACATGAAAAGTTTGTTAGAAATGGTTTTGAAAATTAAATTTCCTATGTTTCCATTCAATTCTAAAAATATAAAATCCTGTAGAACAATCCTGTTTGAAGAGTCCTTAAAGGGTTTCCTTGTCATTTAAAAAAAACAACCGCTATTTGAGACAGATTATCAAGCTATTGCTATTTTGACACAAGTGCAACAATACCAAAACATATCAAGTTAAAACAGACTATATGAATTTTCATTAACAGTGTTAAACATGCAATTGAATATTGCTACGAGCTCACCCTTGGTTCGAACAGTTCATGGTCTCCTATGGCACTTTACTGCGCTCCACATTGCTGTGCATCGTCTCTCAGCAACAAACTTTTTTTTTTCTTTTTAAATGCATTTTGAAACTGACAATAAAAGCTTTCTCTAAAACAATTAATTTTAGTTAATATTAAAATAATAACTAACAGTAAGGAAAGGCAGTCAGTGGTGTCTATGATTCTTTTGTTAGAAACCCTTTAATAACTCTAATCTTGTGTCTAATTCACATTTTTACATTTAGAAGAAAAGCCCTTTGATACATGCCTACCCAAACTGTCCCGTCTACACACTTCCAGTCCTCAGTAGTATCAGACACAATGCCACAGTTTACACACTTACTTTGGTAACCTAGCACCATACTTACTATTCCCACATACAAATCAAGGAAGATTAAGGCCAAACAAAATACATTTCCCAATTTCACCAACATCATCTTACTGATCCAGTACTTCAACAATTGACTGTGTTTTTTATTGGTTATAGTTCAATGCATTTACCAGTGTGTTATTCTGTCCTTCTATAAAAACACAATGCTGCCATTATTTCAGAATCATATACAAAAAACCATACATGGGTAACATTTGCCAACTCATGAGGTTATTGGTAGTGGTTTTCATTAAGTGATGCAAAAAAAAAAAAAGTGTTCACACAAGTACTCTGCACCAAATGTAGGTTACAAGGCAATTAAAGCTAAAGCTAAGCAGTGCATAGCTTGTTCTTTCTAACAAATTGGGTCACTGTGTAGTCAAATGAAAAACCACCCTCCTACTCCTCGTATCCCATTTCATCTGGACCAAGGTGAAATTCGTATTGTCCCAGGGTGTCAGGATCTGTCAAAGGATTTCCACTGCAGATCAAAGTCTGCACGACTCCTGCAAAACTGTGGTCACATAAGTATAGCCATTTCAAAAAACAAGGAGGACCTGGAAGCCCAGGCCACCTACACCACTGCCTGGATGGAAAACAAAAAGATGAAATTGTGTCTGGCCCAATTCCGAAAACTCAATCCAGCACCACATTCACCTTCACAATATGCACATAGCGTTGTCTTCAAATCACCTCTCCTGCACATTTCTAGAAGTGGTTTCAGCATTGAACAGTTTAAAAATTAAAAATGAAAGGCATATACATTATGTAACAGACAGCCCTGCCATCCGCTCACCAGCTAAAAGGTAGGCTTACTACTTGGGCTTTGTATGTTTAGTAACGTAGATCAATTATTTAAAAAAAAAAAAAAAAAAAAAGCACACAGGTTTGTTCATGTAGTAGTATATCTTTAAAAATGTACGATTCTTTTGTTTAAAAATAATAATTCCCCACATTTCCCGATGCGTGCCCCTACCACTAACAGTGGTTGTGCCCCCACACCACAAGCACTAATTTTCATTATTGTATGCAGTTCAAACATCTATTTATATAACTGACTTTTGTTTACAAAAATAATGAAGCAATCATTCTTTTTTGTTGTTTTTCTCAATTTTCCCAAGGTGGCAACTCTTGCTGGGTAAGTTTCTTGTTTTGTTCTTGCCTTTATGCACAAACGTCTCTCAAAACGATTAGGTCCACAGTGCTCTGAAAAGTTTTTAGCAGGGAAACTGCCTGTCCGTGATCTATATTAACAAAGTTGTATCCATTGGCCTGCAAAAAAGACATCTGCGTTAGAATATAGAGACAGTTTTCACATTAAAACCAAATTACTCAATAATATATATATATATATATATATATATATTGTGCCTTTTATTAATACATTTGTAAAACAGGAGGTGTGCTGATATGAACAAATGAAAAGCATGTTACAAGCTGTTGGTTTACTGAAAAAGGCACGTTTGGCATGTTCCATGTTCTTAGTTTCACTGTACTTTTCACTGACAGTTTTTGTAAAAAAAAAAAAATAATAAAATAAAATTTAAAAAAAGACCCATAAAACTTTGTCAAGTAATTGGATTCGTCTAGTTGGTTCTCTAGTATCCAGCTACAATCAACCATGCCTAAGTAACGTTTGATTATCATAACCATGGTTCCCTGAAATAGAAATGTAACCATTTTTTATTTACCTAATGACCTGAGTCCTGAATATTGTATGCCACAAAAGGACTGTCCTCGCAGATCTCGGAATTATTTTTCCTTCAAGTGTGCTGCAATCATGGACACAGCGACCTTGAAGGTTAATGGTTACATATCTATTTCAGGGAAACAGGGTTATGATATTAACCTAATGTTACCTTTTAAGAACGAAATGTAACTATTACTAAATGGGTGAGTATACCAAAGTTGTCGCAAGGGCAAGATTGCAGACGACTGGAAAGCTACAAGGCTAAGCCCAAGGATGCCCTGTGCGTTACCATTCTGAACCTGAGTAACAAGTAGCTAGGGTGAAAAATTGGAGGGAGTGTTTCACCTCTATGCCTGTGTTGTATGGGTTGACTGAGAAGCAGACCCTTACAACAGGGTTTTGAGGATCAGTCTGTAGAACCTAGCAAAGATATGGGGAGTAGTCCACACCGCTGCATTGCAAAATGTCCTTGGACAGATGCATCCTGGAACAAACCCCACGAAGTTGCCATGCTCCTAGTGTAATGGGCAGCGAACTTTTCTTGAGGGAGCAAGTTGGCTCGCTCATAGTCAGCCCTGACCGTGTCTGCTATCCATTTGGACAGGGCTTGACCATGAGACTTTGCCCCATAGCAGACAAAAAAAATGTTCGGACTGCCTCCAACTTTTCGTCCCGTCAACATAGTACGCCAGGGCCCACACATATGGAGCTCCCACTCTGTCAGACTGGAAAGGAGTTGGATGGAAAGCCTCCAATTCCAGAGACTGGTTTTCATGAAATGCTGAGATAGTCTTTGGAAAAAAGGCAGGATTGGTAAGGAGCGTAACCTTTGTCCTGGCCTCCATGCCAGCATCTCACTCAGCCGCTTTGCGGAGATGATAGTGAGCAAGAAAGCCACTTTAAAAATGATAAAAATTTCAGCTAAGCTGAATGCAGGGGCTCAAATGGAGGCTTCATGAGTGCATTAAGCACCACATTTAGTCGTCAGTGAGGAACATTGTCCTTCATAGGTGGCGGAAGGAAAATTGCCCTGCCAGGAAGTGAGCTCCTGTGGAGACAGTCTCAATCTTGAAAAGGAAAGCTGAAACAGCTGCCAGACAGACCTTTAAATGTAGAGGGTGATTGCAGTATTACTGCCATGGGCTCGAACCCATGAGGCAAACCCTATGTCTAAAAGACAGCCCACTTGTACCCACACTCGCAACGCGTGGACACAGCTCTGGCATTTTGTAGGGTGAGATGGCTCAAATGCAGCTGTTCAGGGGCCAGACCCAGGGCTGCAGGCTCGATGGGGCAGGGTGCCATAAGGTTCCCCTTGCCTGTCCGAGTAGGTCGCGCCGCTTCAGCAGTCTCCACGACTGGCAGCTCAGGAGCTACATCAGGGTTGAAAACCTGAGTCTCTTGGGCCAATAAGGGAGGAGGTCCACCACCCAGGTTGTCACCCCAGGCAGATGTACTGCCTGCAGTGACAGGAGGTTCACGTGCGTCCAGAGCAAAAGCTTGCGGGCCCCACGATGGAGACTGGGCTACCTGGGGTCAGATTGACTGGGGTCAGATTAATTGCTTGCAGTTCTAAAACACTGATGTGGAAACCCTGCCAAGGGGGGTTTCCCACACACCTTGCACACCTTGGCCATTCCACACAGCACCCCAGCCCGTTGGACGCATCCCGTGGCGACTACTTCCTTTCTGGTGACACTGCCCAGTGCCAAGCCTAGGCATAGATGGGCCGGCTGTTTCCACCAAGAAAGGGACTTTAGACAGTGGTGGGACGCTGTCAATAGGCAGTCGCGGTTCTATGTGCGCTGAAAAACCCTGCTGTTAAACCAGGCCTGCAGAGGGCGCATGTGCAGAAGACTCAATGGAAGGGTCTGGGAAGCTGCTGCCATCAGGCCCAGAGGTTTCTGGAATGTTACCACCGTGAGCTCTTTGTTGAGCTGAAAAAGCTCCAAACAGGTGGCTACTCTGTGCACTCTGCCGCCTGACAGAGCGGCCAGTATGGGAACAGAGTCCAAGCACACTCCTAGATAGCAGACTGTCTGGGAAGGTGTAAGCCGACCTTAAAAGTGGTCGGTGACAAGCTCAGTGAGGGCCTCTACCTGTGTTGCAGACTGGGCACAAATTAGCCAGTTGTCCAGATAATTGAGTACCCTGATGCCTTTGAGTCTCAATGGGGCCAAGATAGCTTCCATGCACTTAAAGAAAGCATGTGGAGCTAGGGAGAGGCCAAATGGCAAGACGTGGAACTAGTACACTGTTCACCTGACCTGCTGTTGCATCGTCAACATTTTGTGAGGGCCTGTGGGTCTCAGAAAAGGGCCACAGCAAATGCGACTGGTAGGCTACCAGGATGCTGTTGTAGTTCAACGAACGCACTGGCTGAATAGGCTCTCTTGAGGATCACCTCAGGAGATCCGGCGCCGAGTGTTAGGACAGGCAGTGTTTTTGGATAGGTGCGCTAAATTAGACGCCTCAATGGGCGGAAAATGGGCCAGACCCAGCTTTTCCGCATCATGCACCCTATATAGGGTGTCCATTGACTGGGAAACAGCAGGAGCTGTTGCCGGATGGTCCCAGGAAGACCAGATATCAAAAAAGAGAAAATCCAGGTGAAGTGGGATGTATATAGGAGAGGCAGTGGGCTCATCACTGAAAATCAACTGCCTTGTTTTCCTTGCTGTAGGTCAGCTTAACCGTAGGGGACACGTTGATTGGACTCATACGGTAACGCCAGCTCTTGTTCGCCCACCTTCTCAGAATCAGCGATGAACAGTATGTCCTCTTGTAGACAATCTGGGACAAGCGGGGCAGGTTGTGCCGAACATTCCTGCAGTAATTCAGCGAGGGTTCGGAGTCTGCTGATAGGCTCTGGCCGTAGGCAATAAGAACACCTGCCGTGCTTGTACTCTACAGGCAGACGGCCTTGCATGTCTCACAGGCAGAACTCCAGATAAGGTTTTGGGTATGGGAGCAACTTACCCTCTAGTGCAGTGTACAGATACAGTCTGGTACCGAACCGGTGACCTGAGAACCGGTTGGTAGAGGGCTGGAACCAGGTCAGTTCAGTACCAGTTTGGTGTATTTAACACCGGGTCGGTACTAGTTCAGGTTTGGAACCTGTATGGCACCAGTTCAGTGCTTTTGCTCTGCATAGGACTGGGTCAGTGACTGTAGCACCGGGTCGGTTCGGTGACTGCGGTAACCTCTGTCACCGGTTTGCTGCAGCTGCGGATGGCATCGTACAGGGATGCCCACTTGTAAAAGACATCGGCAAACACACTCAGTCAGTACTACACATGAGACTGAGGGAAGCCTGCTTGTTAGAATGGACTAACAGCATTCACAATGGTGATGCTAAAAGCTGTCACCAAAACAGCATCAAGGTACTGTGGTGCAATTGAAAGCAACAAAAACCAAAGCTGGTATCTCTGTCCTGCGCAGTGCTGCTGAGCCCAGCAGCTGCTCTTGCTGCACGTGTGCTGAGCACCATGTTGCAGACAGACCTGTGCGTAGTATCTGTAAAAAACTGAAAAAACACAGAGAAAATACTCAATAAAAACTGTAATTAAAGTTATATAAATGGCCTGATATGGCGTTAAAAAGCAAAAACGAGAAATAAAATAAGCTCCAGCCGGAGCTGTGCAGCCTGGGGGGAGAGAACAAAGGAAAAATAGTGCAGAGATCTGTGAGCGCAGTCCTTTAGTGCCCTTTGAGGCAGGCCATGACTGCATCACAGGCTCAAAGAGCAGGTTTGGTACAAAATATTCAGGAATCTGGTCTTTAGGAGGGAAATACCCATTCCATAATGGTTACAGTTTGTACTTGAAAGGGAATTATCTTTTAGCTCTATTTTTATTATTATTATTTTCAACTGAATTTAACAATGGAATCACTAAAAGCTGACCCTGATGTCAGCGTCTTAAATAAATACTGAGCCATCACGCTTTCTCTCTCAATTATTTTATACATCTAAAAGAACAGTCTACAATACTGTCAATTTTGTGTGCTTCAAAACAGTCAGAAAGAAAGTGAAATGCTTGCAGGAAAAAGCAAATTCCTTAGATCCATCCTGAATATTAACACATTTACCTGAAGGATCTTATCCCCTGGCTGCAAATGTTTTGAAGCAGGTCCTTCAGGCTGGACTCTTGTTACGTATATACCCTGTAAAAAGCCAGAGGTTATAAAAATAAAAAAAAAAGAACTGCATGAAGAAATGCACAAAATTCACCACCTTTTGTCAACGATCACCTGTCAGAACAGCACCAAGTGATATCCCAGCAGTCTGAACATCATTCATTAGAGTAGTGAAGTTCAGCTAAGCAAATAATGGAACATACTGATCAGTACAAAGTGTTTTTTTGGTTTTTTTTTTGCATTCAAGGCAAAGCAGTCATTTTATCACAAAACAGGATATGAGTTTTACATAGCTTTGTATTTTGAAATACAAAAAACCCACAAAACCCTTCTGTCTGTGAAACGTCTGTCTCTTCTTACAAATCTGTAATGACCCAGATGTTTGGATATTTCCTGGCATTTCAGGTTTTGGGATTGAACAGAAATATTATTTAAAACACCTTAATAATCTGGTACATACTTTATCTTCTGGTCGAAATGGATTTCCTCTGCCTCCAACGCCTCCTGATATACTGAAGCCCAGCTCAGGATTCTTCTCTATTTTGACATACACCTACCCACCCACAAAAAAAAATACAAAAATATATCAGTGATACATGAAATACTTGGAATATTGCTATTTTTCAAACTATAACAAAATACATGTATGCTAACAGATGAAAAAATTTCAATTGTGTAGTTTCAATGTAGTATTATGTACAGAAACTATATAATATAAAATACCAAGTTTCATCATAATTAGATGTTTAGTTCAAGATCAAAATTCTGAAATGCGTACAAACTTATGAACAAGCTTTTCCATTTTAATCACCACAGGGAATAATAAAAAATGTCAATTTTAGTACAGTAATCCGTCACGTATCCTCCCGTCACACATCTGCCACGATCAACCTCTTCAGCAACGTTAGTTTATTATTGAACAGAGAATATTAGTTCAGAGATTGTAAATCCTACCAAAGTTTTCATACACGGTTTTGTATGTGCTCCGTCCACTGCCATTGCTGGTAGTGTCACGTGAGCTGTTCAGTGTGTTGATATGTAAATAAATCCTGTTCTCCTGTGGGGCCTATCAACTTCAATTTTCAGTCTCGATCTCCTGCCTGTCACTCAGCAGCGAATGCAAGCGCCCACACGGCAGCACGAACACTCTGTATCTTTCTAAACAAGGGATTTCAAGAAGCTCCCTAATAAAAGCTGAAACAATTGTGTGAATATAGTAATTGTTATAGCTATGTATAATGGTATTTAAAACAGGATTCATTCATCCAAGTTTTTACATATCTGCCCTTACTCTGGTCTCGCCACATTTGGATATGTGACGGATTAATGTATTTTACTTTTTTATTTTTAAATCAGACTATATTTAAGTGTTCAGTGCTAGGATTAAAAAGCAGAACAGAATTGGCAGATATTTATGAAAGAGTTCTGTTTGCTCTGTGTCTATGCAGTAGATGCAGTAAGAAGAAGGATGAACGGGATGAAACACAAACTGTGCAGCAACACTATGGGTCAAACAACAACAAAGGGCTCGAAGGCCATACCTCCTTCTGCACAATCTCGTGGGGCTGCCTGCTGGGAGCCTGGGACTGGTGGGATACTTTTAGCATCAAGTAATCAATCAGCTGCTCCCTGGAGGGATGCCTCACCATAGCGGCCTGGGAAGGCGGACAGTGGACTTGGCTGCAGTTCATCTGGGGCCGGGAAGTTGGGCACTTCTGTCCATTTGTCAAAGGCACCTGTGAACAGATAAGATAAATGAGCTTAAAGCACATTCCATTCTGTATGTCAGCTGCAGTCCACTCTTCAATTAAGTTTTTTTTTTTTTTATGTACACACAGCAGGACAAAGCAAAAAACACATAATGCCTTTGTATTTGATCTCAATCTATTCTATACAATACTGTCGTCTCTTACCATTGTCAAGATATTTGGTTTGGTTTTATCTACAAACAAGCAAGTTGAATAATGTGCTGCCTCGATACCCTAGGGGCTTTTGAGAATCCACAGTGGGTACATAGTGGGTGATTAGCCGGTTTGGGTTTTAAATTATTTGTTGCTTAAGGTGAGGGGCAATGAATGTCATTCAGTTGGTTGTTCAGAGACTAAACTTAATTCATGTGTGACCCTTCAGCAACAAGTCTTTCCACCTACAATATCTTGGCAAAGTTTTGGAAAGGTCAATTGAACAGAAATGAGACATAAGATGCTAGTGAATAAACCACTCAGTACTTTAGTGCTAAAATATACTTCTGATGATATCTTTAAATAATGAGTTTACAAAATACATACTTTGTTAGAATGCCTTAAAAAGTATAGCTTCCTGAAAAAAGACATTTAAAAGGAGAATCATAGACAAAGGAAATGCACCCCGCTATGTGGTGTGTACAATAGTTTTCTGCCTCAATAACTAGTGGACGATTCACAACCTAAAAAGATGAGAAATACAACAAGCCTGGAAGGAGAAATATTAAAAATAAAGCTCTGAATACTAATTCAAGCAAATTAAATATGAATGTTGCAGAGATAGAAAACACATATCGCACCCTACAATTACATAATAAATGGGACCAATTGCAACATCTCTTTAGTCAATGTTACAATACCAGCGACTGACAATAATCCAACTCTAAGGTAATTTAATTGAATAAATTAGATATTGGAGGTCAAATAGTCAAGTGCTATAGATAAACAAATGTTAGTCATGTTTAGTAAGTGACCTCCAAAACATGTTTTTCAAAACATCGAAATGCAATCGGATTACTGTGACCCAGATTTCGTTTTAGTAATCTGATTGCACTTTTAAATCACGATTAAATTTTGCAATTGGCTTTTTCTGAATTTAAAGAGATCAGGATTACTTTGATCCAAAATACCAGGATTACTGTGATCCTACTGACGTGGTGGATTTAGCTTTTAAATTATTATAGAACATCGACAGTTTGTTTGAATTATCATAGTAAACACGCTATATGTCCAAATACAGTGTTAGAACATAATATTTACATATTTCAGTTTTGTATCCATGCAAATCAAAAAAGAAAACATATTTAGTGGTACAGCTTTAAGCATACGCCTTTACATTCCTTAAAGCTCATCTGAGATGCTGGACTCCCAACCGACTAGGAAGACAATGAAGAGGTCTAAAAACACATCCTTTTTCAAAACTTATTAATAAATAAATAAATAAATAAAATAATAATAATAACTAACATTAAAAGTGATTTAGACTTTGTTAATAGAAATAATATAAAACACAACACATAAAGTTGTGTATTAATCATTATTACCGCAATCTTATTTATTTAGTTAAATTAAGTTGTATTATAAATCAGGCCTCAAAAAAAAAAAAAAAAAAAAAAAAAATTAAGTAGCCGCCTATCAAAAAAAAAACTGGATTTTGTAATCGTGATTATTTGTGATCTGGATAAATGTAATCCAGCAGTGACATTTTATGAAAAACCTGCAACGAATTCACGTCTTGACCTTTAATTTGCAAGTATTTCTGGGGGAAAATCAGTAGTATTTCCTGCCCAACTCAAGCGATCACTCAGGGGGGAAAAATATGGAAACAAGGTCGACTTGAGTTGGCTGTCCATGGAAACAGGGTAATAAAATAAAAGTAAGCCCTATGAAAAAAAGGCCTATGACAAAGTTTATATTAAAAAAATAAATAAAAATAATTTCTTAATTTTTTTAATTATGCAGAAAATTAAAGAAAACAATTTATAACAATTGGTTTTCAAAAGCTAAGATATTTCAACATTCAAATTTCACTTAATGTTGCTTTCATTTCAACACACACACAAGGTACGGTCAATCAGAATCATGGATGAAAACACAACTAAAACTCCTGCTTTGTTCCAATAAAAATGAACCAAAAAGGTATGCAATAATATCCCTTCAAAAAATTATGTACATGGCACCAATGACCTTTCAATCATTCTCATTCACATACATACATTTTATATATACATTTATATATATGTAATATATATATATATATATATTATATATATATATTATATATATATATTATTATATATATATTATACACCACACACATACATACATGTATATATGTGTCACATACATATACACACACACACACACAGTGCCTATAGAAAGTCTACACCCCCTTTCAAAATGTTCATCTTTTGTTGCCTTATAGCCTAGAATTAAAATGCATTAATTTTTTTTTTTTTTTTTTTTTTTAATTAGCTCAGGTGTAACCAATCACATTCAAAATCACATACCAAGTTAAGTGGCCTCCATCTGTGTTAAATTGTAGTGACTCACATGATTTCAGGATAAATTCAGCAGTTCCTGTAGGTTCCCTCTGCTGGGTAGTGCATTTCAAAGCAAAGACTCAACCATGAGCACCAAGGCACTTTCAAAAGAGCTCCAGGACAAAGTTGTTGAAAGGCACAGATCAGGAGATGGGTGTAAAAAAAATATCAAAGGCCTTGAATATCCCTTGGAGCACAGACAAGACCATTATTAAGAAGTGGAAGGTGTATGGCACCACCAAGACCCTGCCCAGATCAGGCCGTCCCTCCAAACTGGATGACCGAGCAAGAAGGAGACTGATCAAAGAGGCTACCAAGAGGCCAATGGCAACTTTCAAATGTCAAAGTGTGCATGTGACAACAATATCCCAAGCAATCTACAAAACTGGCCTGAATGGTAGGGTGGCAAGAAGGAAGCCATTACTCATGAAAGCCCACCTTGAATCCTGTTTGAAGTATGCAAAAAAACATTCTGTAGCCATGTGGCAAAAAGTTTTGTGGCCTGACAAAACTACAATGGAACTTTCTGGCCTAAATGCAATGCGTTATGTTTGGCGCAAACCCAACACTGCGCATCAGCCAAAGAACACCATCCCTACTGTGAAGCATGGTGGTGGCAGCATCATGTTATGGGGATGTTTCTCATCGGCAGGGACTGGGGCACTTGTCAGGATTGAAGGGAAAATGAATGGAGCAAGGTACAGAGAAGTCCTTGAGGAAAACCTGCTGCCCTCTGCAAGAAAGATGAAACTGGGACGGAAGTTCACCTTTCAGCTTGACGACCCAAAGCACACAGCCAAAGCTACACTGGAGTGGCTAAGGAACAAAAAGGTAAATGTCCTTGAGTGGCCCAGTCAGAGCACCAACCTAAATCCAACTGAAAATCTGTGGCATGACTTGAAGATTGCTGTCCATCAACGCTCCCCAAGGAACTTGACAGAGCTTGAACAGTTCTGTAAAAGAATGGTCAAATATTGCCAAATCTAGGTGTGCAAAGTTGGTAGAGACCTATCCCAGCAGACTCACAGCTGTAATTGCTGCCAAAGGTGCTTCCACTAAGTATTAGCTCAGGGGGGTGGAGACTTACACAATTATGATCTTTCAGTTTTGTATTTTTAAAAATAACTTTTTTTTCCCCCTTAACAGTGTGGAGTATGGTGTGTAGATAAGGGGAAAAAACATCCTCATTTTAAATGCATGAAACTCTGAGGCACTGACACAACAAAATGTTAAACAACAATTATATATATATATTTATTTTACACACACACACACACACACACACACACAGAGCTCTGGAAAAAATTGAGACCACTGCAAAATTACACTGTGTAACAATTTTTTTTTTTTTTTTTTTTTTTATGTTCCTGTGTAGTAAGTGTTATTTCCTAATTGCTTATGCCTCAAAAGTATAGAAAATGAAAACTAGAAAACTTTGCTTTTGTGACCAGGACAGTGATATTTCAAAATATCACTACTTCCAATGGGAAAATGGGCAAATGTGTGTCTTTTCGTTCACATAAAGTAAATACAGTATAATCATAAATCTCGAAAAACTACTCACTTCTAAATCTTTTGTAGTCATTTTTGTATTACTTTAGTATACATACATGTTAATTTGGATTCATATGTTGTTTTTTTCTGACTATGTGAACGAAAAGACACACATTTGCCCGGCTTCCCATTGGAAATAGTGATATTTTGAAATATCTCTATCCTGGTCACAAAAGCAAAGTTTGTGGGGAATAATAGCCGTTTTCTATACTTTTGAGGCATAAGCAATTAGGAAATAACACTTACTACCCAGGAACAAAAATTGCGTTACATAGTGTTATCAGTTTCTCTGGCAGCTCGGCTTTGTTTGATGGCTTGTGACCATCCGTCTTCCTCTTGATCACATTCCAGAGGTTTTCAATGGGGTTCAGGTCTGGAGATTGGGCTGGCCATGACAGGGTCTTGATCTGGTGGTCCTCCATCCACACCTTGATTGACCTGGCTGTGTGGCATGGATCATTGTCTTGCTGGAAAAACCAATCCTCAGAGTTGGGGAACATTGTCAGAGCAGAAGGAAGCAAGTTTTCTTCCAGGACAACCTTGTACTTGGCTTGATTCATGCTTCCTTCACAAAGACAAATCTGCCCGATTCCAGCCTTGCTGAAGCACCCCCAGATGAGTCCAATTTTCAGCTTTGCCCAACACCTGGTCGTCTAATGGTTAGACGGAGACCTGGAGGGGCCTACAAGCCACAGTGTCTCGCACCCACTGTGAAATGTGGTGGAGGATCGGTGATGATCTGGGGGTGCTTCAGCAAGGCTGGAATCAGGCAGCTTTGGCATGAATCAAGCCAAGTACAAGGTTGTCCTGGAAGAAAACTTGCTTCCTTCTGCTCTGACAATGTTCCCCAACTCTGAGGATTGGTTTTTCCAGCAGGACAATGCTCCATGCCACACAGCCAGGTCAATCAAGGTGTGGATGGAGGACCACCAGATCAAGACCCTGTCATGGCCAGCCCAATCTCCAGACCTGAACCCCAAAAACCTCTGGAATGTGATCAAGAGGAAGATGGATGGTCACAAGCCATCAAACAAAGCCGAGCTGCTTGAATTTTTGCACCAGGAGTGGCATAAAGTCACCCAACATCAATGTGAAAGACTGGTGGAGAGCATGCCAAGACGCATGAAAGCTGTGCTTGAAAATCAGGGTTATTCCACCAAATATTGATTTCTGAACTCTTCCTAAGTTAAAACATTAGTATTGTGTTGTTTAAAAATGAATATGAACTTATTTTCTTTGCATTATTCGAGGTCTGACAACACTGCATCTTTTTTGTTATTTTGACCAGTTGTCATTTTCTGCAAACAAATGCTCTAAATGACAATATTTTTATTTGGAATTTGGGAGAAATGTTGTCAGTAGTTTATAGAATAAAACAAAAATGTTCATTTTACCCAAACACATACCTATAAATAGTAAAACCAGAGAAACTGATAATTTTGCAGTGGTCTCTTAATTTTTTCCAAGCTCTGTGTGTGTGTGTGTGTGTATGTGTGTATATATATATATATATATATATACACACACACACACACATATATAAACCTATATATATATATATATATATATATATATAAACACATACACTGTTTATTATTATAAACCTGAATACAAACTTGTCTCCTTCCCAAATCCTTCGAGCATCATGCTGCTATTATGAACGTAATTACGACATCTGAAACTTGCGTCTATGTTTTGTGCATGATTTCATTTTAAGAAATAAAGATCAAAAGAAAAAACTTACTTTTCTCATAGTGTCCATAGCCACATCCTTGTGACCATGTACAACCATTTCGTAGCCAGGCGATCTTGGAGAGAAAACATCGTCCTGCCAGAGTGAAAGTTGCTTTTAATTTAATTTATATATATATATATATATATATATATATATATATACACACACACACACACACACACACACACACACACACAAAAGGTGTGAAATGTGTATATAAACACTCAGCCCTAATTGGAATGACCCAAGAAACTATTGTTCCACTATTTAAAAACAGATAAATGACAAGTCATTTTCCAAAAGGGATTTTTTTTTTTTTTTGGTTTTGTTTTTTTAAAGTTTGATTTTTCATTTCATTTACAGTACATAAAGGACCACAAATTGTTCTGGGAAGACTCTGATGCATAGTGAGTAATTGAGAAAGGGGATATCGCACCAAGACTGAATTGAATATTTAAAACAGCATTTAAGACTCCTTTACAGATCAATACATAAGCAAAAAGTAATTTTATATTTTTGTAAGGAATTTGTGTGCGGTCTACTGCCTGAATGTGTAGGTGTGACTCAGTACTTTGTGTGTTAGGCTCACAAGCAGATAATGTTCTAAAAGTAGTCATATTCTAACCAGGGATTAAAATATGATGGAATAAGATTACCCCTCATATATTCCTTCAGGACCCATTTTATTAGCCTTCCTCCAATCCAAATCAACACTCAACAACAAAGAACCCAGACTGCTACAGTTAAATGCCAAAATCTATGATATGTGTTTTTGTTTGTTACTTTCACTCTCCACTAGGAACTGGATGGTATTAATTTTTAGATGACCAAAACAGCAGACAGAAATGTTAGTCGTTGCTGCACCACGTGAATCAGACTGCCCGAGGCTCAGGCTGTTTTAATGAATCTACTACATTGAAAGTTTGGATTGATTTCCCTAAGCCTTTCATAACTTGGATATAAATCCTTTTGAAATGAGCTGTCTGTCATCATTACCAGGAACTCTATTTGATTCATTTATACACACATTTACATTTGAAATCTATTTAAAGCAAACATATTTAGGAACATGTGTTAAGAATGAAATAGTGAACAGGATAATAGAAAACTGTAAATGATTTAGAACAGTTCAATAAATAAATACATTTCACACTCTGACAGAACAGCAAAAACAGGAAAGTGATTCTCCTGAAAGCAAAACTACATAGACCTATGCACTCTAGGTTTGATTTGCTTTTTAAAGATTTGTTGCAGTAGTAGAAAGACCGAGCAGGGAATGTGTAATTTCCACATGAGCTGATGAAGTGTTTGAAGAAAGGCATTGGTTTACTTTAACTCCGTAAATCCAATTCAAATCATTCCAACTTCAGATTCTCTGCAAAAACTGTACTTGCTGGAAACACTGTACTTTTCACCATAAGAACAGTTAGACGTAAATTAGGACTATCCACAAATACGTCCAAAAAGAACCAGTATTAGACAAATGGATGTTTCGGCGTGCATACAAACTTAAATGGAATGCCTCTTCAAACAGGTTGAAACAAGAGGATAAGAGAAAGAGTTTTTGACGAGCCTAATGTACTTTGGGTGTACTCACACGGAACATGTGCGCTCCAGAATGCCTTCCATCTGCAACACTAAAGGCAACACTGCCCTGGCTGCCATGCAGATCCCTAGCGCTGCCATAGTGAAAGCTGCTAACTGCAGCATAATTGGAATTAAAGGACCTAGACAGCATGTTCTAAATAAAGAGGAACACAGATTGAACACAAGACAGTTTAGTACAGCATGCGATATCCACAGGAAATGTTAGAGAAATCACACAACACAAATACACAAAAAACTCCACACCACAGACTCCAACAGCACGCACTGAAATAATAATACAAAGAAAATACAAAAATGACACCCTGTTAGTGCTGTTGAGGTCTGAAAGGAACCAGCATGTGTTATTTACACATATAAAGACATGCAGGGATACACGTTTTCTAAACATAGCAGCTATAAGTCATTCAAGTTCCCATCTTTAAGGCCTTGTTAGAAAATAAACGGTGAGCACATTGTATCGGTTGAGAATGAGTTAAAAACTTTGAAGAGGCAGCCTTGATCTCAACCATCTAATAGACTTTTTTTTTTTTTTATAGTTCTCCTTGTTAGATTTAAAGAAGGGCAGCATACTTATTTAAAGAACGGTATTCATAAAATCACCCCCTAGATGATAATCTGCACAAAAAAAAGAATGTTTAATACCTTCATGCACATTACTACTATAGAATAAATACACAATAATTTGTATGTAGAATATGAATTTGCATTTCATTTTACATGGGTAGAAAAGTTACAATTCTGTGATCTGCTTTTATTACACTATGTAACACAATTTTTGTTCCTGGGTAGTAAATGTTATTTCCTAATTGCTTATGCCTCAAAAGTATAGAAAATGGCTGTTATTCCCCACAAACTTTGCTTTTGTGACCAAGACAGGTAAATTTCAAAATATGACTATTTCCAATGGGAAAATGGGCGCTTTTGTGTCTTTGTTCACATAAAGTCAGAAAAAAACAACATATGAATCCAAATTAACATGTAGTCATTTTTGTATTACTTTAGTATAAATACTTGTTAATTTGGATTCATATGTTGTTTTTTTCTGACTTTATGTGAACAAAGACACAAAAGCGCCCATTTTCCCATTGGAAATAGTCATATTTTGAAATTTACCTGTCTTGGTCACAAAAGCAAAGTTTGTGGGGAATAACAGCCATTTTCTATACTTTTGAGGCATAAGCAATTAGGAAATAACATTTACTACCCAGGAACAAAAAAAAAAAAAAAAAAAAAAAAATTGTTACACGGTGTTATCACAAGATCCTTCAGACGAGACAAAACCGAGGTCCTGTTGTAAGTGACTCTGCAGCAGCAGTTGTTTGATGCATAGTTCAAAAACTATTCTCCAAGTCACTTTGGATAAAAACATCTGCTAAATGACCAATTAATTACCAAGGTATTGATAGAAACTAATCCTGCACTGAAAACACAAAATGCTTGACAAAACAAAATAAGCTGGTAAACTGCTTTTACTGAACCAAGCAGCAGAACGCAGATGTCCATCCTTGATAGTTCTTAGAGAAATTCTTAAATCTTATCTTGATCGTAGCAATAAATAATTACCTTGGGTACCTTGTCAAGCCTTATTAACTTGACCTACTACATTTACCACAACCAGGTTTCATCTGTGACCAAATGACAAATGTCATTGCCAAATGCCTCACTGCCATTTAGTAATTTGAAACAGACAGATAATAAAAATGATGGCTGACTATAAAAACTGTAGCCTGGGTCCTTCACCCCCATCCTTAAAAGGACAAAATAAACTTAAAACAGGTGTGACTATCCTGAAGCTAAGGTCACAACATTCATGATTTCAGTAATGCAGCCAAAAAGCTAGATACATGACTGCCTCTTGAGTTCACGTTCCACTAAAAGACTTTCTGTACTCTCTGTCTTTGTCAGGAAAGTCTTTTCCCTCCCGAACCTGTTGAATGAAGCAAGGATTACTCTGGCATGAACAGCACGTACCTTTTCTAACTTTTTTGCCTCGATGTGCCGCATCACCTGATCTCTCCAGTCGACAGGTACTCTGCTGACTTCTTGTGTGTCGAGCAGCGAGTGCTCTGATTTCACCCTCACATTGGACCGCTTGGTAGGGCTAGTCCGTGAATAATTGAAATCACTAATGGACATCGTTCTCTCAGGCACCTCATGTGCGGATGGCCGTGCGCTTTGCGGTCGGGGGATATTGGGGCTGTCGATGCTGTAGGTCCTGGCGGAAAGGGGTCTCTGCATCCCCTGGTTCATCAGTGGTCCCCTTCCCATGCTGTGAATGTCCCTGTAGGTTAAGTAGTCTCCAGCAGGGGCCGCAATGCGCCTGGGTTGTGTTGGGTCTCCAAGAGACATTGATGTGGAGGAGGAATTGCTACTCTGCCTCTGCAGGGTGCTCCTGGGACCACCTGGTATCAGTCTTTCTTTCTGGGGATTGACTGCCCACATCTCCATTTGTCTGGGCGGACCCCGTTGCTGCATGCTGTAGGCCAGGCTGGCCTGTGCGTTGTTGCGGTTCGAGTAGTTTGTGTTGGCCGTGTGTTTCGTGTAGCTGTCAGTACTGTCTGACCGCTGCAGGTGAGAGGATGGCAAATACCCGTGCTCTGGTGGGATCGTTGTTCTCTGGGTCCAGGGGCCTTCTTTGGGCATTGTGCTGCTTGAGTATTGGATGTTATATTGAGGCCCTCCTGGCATCTGCATGCCAGCAGGCAAGACTCCCCTCCCTGCATGGGAGCTTTGCTGTTTGACGTTGGGATCATGTTTGGTTAAAGTTTTGGTGCAGGAAACAAGGTCAGATGAAGATGCGGAAGAGCCAGGGTAGACCTGCAGGGGTTGGTCATTAAGAAGAGATGCCGACTTGCTGCGGACAATATTCTGTCCCTGAACATTAGCTGCAGGTACTCTTCCAGGAGCATTTGGCTCATGCAATCCATTATCACCAATAATGTGGTATATTTTAAGCGCTCCTGGCTCGATGTTAGTTACGCTTTGAGATTTCACCACAGGCCCCAAAGGCCCCTGCTTCTGTGGGGACAGTTCCTCAGTGCTCCTAGAGACAGACATATCTGCACTTGCTGTTACACCAACTGCAGCTGTTCTCACCATCTCAAACTTAGTTGGAGACCTGGGAGTTTCTTCAAATCGACCATTGAGGTGATTAGTAAGAGCCTGTTTAGGATACTGGTTACCATTCTCCAGGTAGTACTCTGCAGCTTGTTTAGCATTGTTGTTAAACAAAGACTTATTTTTTAAGTCTTCCTGGACTGTGTTCTTGGTCTTTTCAAGGGCATTTAACCTTTCCATATTATCTGGAGAGAGCTTAGATATATTCATATTGATTTGATCCCATTTGTTGTAAGAAATTTCCATCCCATTATTTAAATCCATACCCCTGTCTATGAGGGACAGTTTTTCGTCCACTGTGAACTCAAAATCTGACATTTTGATGGCTTCCTTTTGCACCTCCTTAGCCTGTTGAGTTTTCAGAATGGCCTGCAGAGAGGTGTCCGAACCATTCCCATTCTGAAGGAGGAGTGCTGTTTCCGTCAACTGATTTGAATTTTCATCATCTTGCCTAGAATAAAAACAGACATTTTGGAGTCAAATGCTGATTTAGTTTAAATGGCTAGAAGAGTTTACACATACCATCTGCAACAACAATAAACACAGCCTTGGAAATAATTATTTTTTCACCACTGAACATTTCAGTGTACAATCACTTAAAACTCCTTCACACGTGCCAGCTCTTTAGCATATTTAGTTGCAAGAGATCTGTAACAATTTTTCAGCTGTGTTTTTTTATAATTTTTTTTTGTATTCTCCATCATTTAAGCACCAGCAAAGTCCAATCAAGCTGTAGTTTGCTGCAACTTAGGCAGAACAGTCTCTACTGACCTTTAACACAAAGGTTAGTTTATATGCCGTTTATATTGGCCGTCCCTGAGTGAACACGTACATAATTACCTTTATTAGTTTCATAAAGTGGCAAAACATTGCTAATAGAGCTTCCCGTTTTGTCGATGACTGAGGTTTGTACCGCCCCATGTAGATACACGCGAGGCCCACAGTGTAAATCGTACTGGACAGTGGAGTACAAACACCTACAGTACCAGAACAATGTGAATACAATTTCAAGGTATGAAGTTTATTTTACAGACCAAAAGTAAAATGAAACAACTGTTAAAAATATTATGATTTTATAAGATAACAGGGAATGACCTAACAGGTTATTAAGTTTATTCAGTGTTTATAACAGCGGTACTCAAAGTAATTTGGGCACAGGCATAAATTGATCTTACATGACTGTTCGCAGGCATGCTGACTATTGCATAGGTTCTTAACTTAAACATTGCCTTCCCGCGACATACACCATGTGTGTGTGTGTGTGTCTATATATATATATATATATATATATATATATATATATATATATATATATATATATATATATATATATATATATAAAGAGTTTTAGTGGGAGTCATTCTTGGGTCACTGATAAGGCCAAGTCTCAGGCAGCAATTGTGCGTACTGCGCTTACTCTTAAATAATTTATATAAAATACGCAATGCAAATATTTTTACACAGCATGTTTACACAGATAACCATGAATAAACTGAGGATAGATAGCATCTCGCTTTGTTTCAATTTGGCAAATTTGTCAACAGTACTCTACTCTGTTCTATAGATCGCTCATCTCCAGTACAGTTATTCAGAGAAAGTGGATTCGTAATAAAATCCACTACGGTGTTTCCCTTGTCTGGTGAAATTAAAAAATGCATAGGACAGAAATTTTAATTCTAAATACCGAAACGTACTATTTTTCTTAACAACAGGTCGGCAGAATTCAGTGCTTATCCGGCATATTAACACCCTGCCTCTGCTCACGAATGATTGGAAGGCTGTCAGATCTTTCACTTTCCCATTGGCTACTCACTCGCCTTCAATTTTCATGCAGAATAATGTGCATGGCCTCTGCTTACTTATGACAGCTGCGCAAAACTTGGAAGATATTTGACTCTCTGATTGGTTAAACTTACTGTCAGTACCTGCAACTGAAACAGACACAGTTTATGTCCCACCCAGTTCATTTGTGACTGGGCTACTGCAGAGAAAACACAGATATTCAATTGGTTGATCAGATCGCAGAGGCCCTTCAGGAAAAAAAAATATGTCGAGTCTGTGCAAGGACAGCATATGCTCTGTCAACAAGCAGCTGTGACGCTTTTGGTGGAAAACGTGTTTAAAGATTTATTTATTTTCCCTCGCTTCGACCCACTAGAAATGTGTTCTCAACCCACAATTCAACAACAGCTGCCACAAGCACAATGGCCTGGCTTTGTGGGCACGAATTTGCCCGCGGGCACCACTGGTTTATAACATGCTAACTTAATCTGTCATGAAGAATGGCCGCTCCGGTTTTGTTATAATGTTAACCCTGGTTTCACCCACGCTAAAAACCTAATAGGTAGATAATTATAGTTAGCTAGAACACTACCACGATCCAAGTAACATCATCTCTGTTTTATCAGTATGACTAATAGAGGAAATTGGTTGTGATTGTAACCTTATAATTTATAAGGTTATACAAGGCAGGATTCAACGATAATGTAGCACATGTTACCTTATTTATTTATTTATTTATTAATTAAATCGCTGTCTTTAGGTGTGTATGATTTGTTAGTTACCAAAATCTCACTCAACAACTGAAGACATAAGAGGATAATTTCATACCACTGAATTTGCACCGATGAAACATAACCTGGTTAACCGTACTGATGGCACATCATATGCTTCTTGTAGAACATAAGGATAAAACAAAATACATTTTGACAAGGAATTGAATTAGTTCCATTACTTAGTTGAGCACAATGTGGTTTTAATAAATACTTTCTGATTTAAATATAGACCTACTATGTGATAGTTTGGGATATTCAGTCTATTTAAAACAGTAGGAAGGCGCGCTTCTAGCCCTTACAGAACATTAACCAAGTGGTAAAATAATGGATATATACAGTAACCAGTATTTAATGTATTTGTAGCATTCAGTACACTAAAGTTTATGCGCAAAATTATAAAACTGTAAACAACTGCATTTAAAAAGGCCTATAATTGTACCATGTCAGAATGGATACGTATGGGCTCTTAGCCACTGGCATTAAGTGGCTGAGAAATAAAACACACAATACGATGTACCTAATTATTTACCTGATCTTGGTAATAATCATAACCTTTGCCTCTTTCTCTGGAGTGCAGAGGGAAGTGTCCTGGCTACTGTCTGTTGTCAGGGACACAGAGTCTGACATGCGAGATGGCGAGGAGCAGTTGCTGTTGTTCTGGTTACTGTTTGCAACAGTCTCATCCAATAAAGAATCAGCATCTTTACTTTCATCTAAAAATAGAGATAATAAGTGGTTATGTAAGAGATACCACAGTATGAAGTGCACCTGGAAAATTTCTTCACATCGGGGTGAAATATAACCTCAACCAATAAGAGGCCAGAACCAGGCTTTGGTTCCGAACCCTCAGTAATTACTAACAGTAATTCACTCACATCGTGTTTCATCACAAGTGGCTGAGCAGTTGTCAGGATATACCAGAGCTAAAACTGTACTTGTGACACACAGTACAATATCCCAATAACAGGTCTTAAGGGCTACAGCCTGCATGGGTCATCAGCTGCTTCAATTCTGTTTTAAATCTTTGATACATCATGTCCCTACAAAATCCCATTTATGTGTCAAATCACAACCACTCAGATAGGAAGAAATAAATACAGCAGCCCTTTTTATCCCCTGCATACATAGATTGCATCTAACAAGGATTTCAGTGTTTATATGCCTTTTCAAATTTTAGTAGAATATTAATGATACTGGCTTCAGAACATTCTTTTACACAACATGCTGTCTTCCTCTCTAGATTAAAGTCAAAAGAAAGTCTGCCGTGCATAATCTGTCTACTTACCTTTCTTGTCCTTACTTAGTGCCACCACTTTGGGCTGATTAATAGAGATCTCAATAAGCGGCGGTCGCAACTCTGCAATCTTCATCTCCTCTTCATCAGAGGACAGGTCTTCAGAGTCCTGAAAGCACAGAGTTAAAATGTACTGATATAAAGGGTTACAGATTCATGACATATTTTCTTTTGTTGAAGATCTTTTGATTCTAATCTTGATATATATAGAACTATATAGATATATATATATATACTATATATACCATTGTCCTTCTAATATATAATAGGAGAGATATAGACTCTATCTCTATAGGAGGGGGTAGACGAGATATATATATAGAGAGAGCTCCGATTTTTTTAGATGATTGAGGAGAGATTTGTGAGAGATGAGGGACGCTTGTCTATTCTAGGATAGAGAGAGAGAGAGAGAGAGAGAGAGAGAGAGAGAGAGAGAGAGAGAGAGAGAGAGAGAGAGAGAGAGAGAGAGAGAGAGAGAGAGAGAGAGAGAGAGAGAGAGAGAGACACACACTAGTTGGTACTATGGTTTGCGGCCTATCCTCCTACAGAGTCCATATGATTTCCAAGAAATTCTCTTGAAGCACTTTCACTACCATTTCCCACCACTTTCCCAATCAAATTAAGTGTCGCTGAGTTACTCTCAAACAATACACAAAAACCCTGGTTGCAAAAAGAGTATTAAAAGAACAAGGTGTTGTCAGCCTGTGGCTGCTGTTGTCACTGTTAGATAACAAGGTAGCAATTTCAAGTTGACACAAAAAAATATCCCCATGCTGGCTTCAGAGTCTGTCACAATCCCATACCTCAAGTGTGTCTTCATGGTTGATTGTAGCTCGAATGTTCTCAGAGGTCTTAACAAGTGCAGCCGTCTGTGAAATGTCTTTAGTGTCCTTAGAATCAAGTTCACTGGGTTTTAGCACACAATTCACAGTTGCATTTGGATCGCTTTCCAGGTTTTTTCCATTTGCACAATTATTCTCGGAAGCCTAAGAATGCAGAATGAAAGTTTTTGATGCAGAGTTGGAAAATGGGATCATGCACTCTCAATAAAATTGCCAACAGGTGGCTGTATAACCTGAGATGGACCTGAGATGGCAGGTGCAGTTTCTGCCTTTTCCATTACATTTCAACAAAGATTGATTTTCACTTTAATGTCTCAAATAAGTTTTATTTATTTATTTATTGTTTTTTACTTTTTTTTTTTTTTTAAAACAGCACTTTAAAAAAGATAGTGGGGTAAACAAAAAAATGTCATAAAATTCTTGGTTGTGGGATGACATATGGCACAGATGCTATGCTGTACAGGGTTTAATGGTGCATATCGGTTTACAAAAAAATTAAATGTAGAAGCCTTCCTCACAGATCATCTCAGATGCCCACAGGCTTAGCAATCCAGTCAAAAATATAACTTTAAAAACATGTCTTCATACACAAAAACATTTGGATTGGTTTATAATAGCACCGACACCTTCCACAGTGGTCATTACCTGTAAATGGTGGGACTATGACAATTTATCACCAACAATTCATCACCAGCAGTTCATCACCAGGTACAATTCATCACAGAGGGTACAGCATCATAGCACAGCTGTTTCAAACACTACAGGTGAAAATGACCCGTGCCGCGCTTGTAGGTAATTCGAAATTTCGGTGCGTCTAGTGTTAAAATAAAGGTTTGAAAAGCAAACTTGTGTTTTTTTGCTTGTTTGTTAGTTGGGTGGTCACAAATTTGTAAAAGTTAGTACATTATGGGTTTTACTTATGTAATTTGTAAGTGAACACATACTGTATCTTATTTATGATTTATTATAGCTCTATTTGTTTTTAGCACCACTTTTATGATATATTGTGGCCTTAATCAGTGAGTTATTGTTCATGATGAATTGTCACTTGTGATTAATTGTTGGTGATGAAAGGCTTGTGATGAGAAGTTCATGATGAATTGTCGCTGGTGATGAATTGTTGGTGATGAAAAGTGCGTGACAAATTGACGGGATACCGTAAATAGTTCACTTGTCTTTTTTTAAGTGTCACTCGGGACACCTAACTAACTGTTGCAAATCGTCAATAATCTAGCGGGTACAATCCTAGTCACTCCTGGTTTCCTTACCTTTACACCTACATCTTTCACTGTAACAGCTGCATCTTCGTTCTGTCTGGTTTCTTTTCCAGACTCTGACGACTCATCCTCTTTGAGTCGATGGGCTATAGTGTGTGCAGTTTTCACCATGTTTTTTAGTTCCTCTGGGTAAGGTGTTGGGTAGCGCTTCAGATTCCCCTCCTGGTGTCCCAGACAGAAGACAAATCAACTCAGATTAATGAAACAACTACATCTCAAAAGGGACGTCTTTGTAGAAGTCCTAAAGGAAGCTTACTAACATTTGTTTTTCAAACTACTATATATCTTATCATACACTATTTTCTACAAAGACTTGCATAAGGTAGCAAAAAAAAAAAAAAAAAACTACCACCTGCCAAGGATATATAAGCAACACATTATAGGTGTCCCAATGACAGTGACCATATTAGCTCAGCCAACCAGGTCTTTCAGGAGTTATGGCCTTCATTAGCACTCAAGAACTTGTCAATGAGTGCCCACGCAAGTGTAACCTACTCATAGACAACATTGCTTTTCAGGAGACACACTGACCCTGGGTGGTGTCTCTCTCTCATCTTTGTCCTCATCGCACTCAAAGGCCACCTGTGCTCTTTGTTTCCTCTGTTCCTCCCACAATGAAGGATTGAAGCTCTCATTATCAGAGTTGGCCAAGACTAGAAATAAACAAGATAGTAAAAAATAGCAAGGTTACTATTCCTATGTACTATGGGAGGTGCTCACACTGTAAAAGTGGTGCTACATTATCCATTGTCCTTTCTGTCCACATAACAATTACACTGGAACTGTTCAGTCTTCTACTTAGTTCAGTACTAAAACTAATTTGATCAATTTAAGATAAGGAATCTACTTATACATTACTTGAATTACAGATCTCGTATCAGACATTCAGCAATATCTCACAAACCAAGCAGGAAATAAAACTGAATGAAAACAGCAAACATACGTTTAGATTTTTGGATGGCTAATGAGTGAAATACAGTAATACATTCTACAAAGGAATCAACAAACTAAAAGGAGACTATCTGATCTTCATCAAAGGACAGCAGTCTCGAGTTGGGCAGTAAAAGAAGAAATTAATCCAACTTAATGCTTATTTACTCCATAACCATTTAAAATTAAGGTAAATCTGTCAGTGTTTTGAATGTGCTAGTGCGTGTCTGACACTTTACCTGCACAGCATCTAAATTAAAAAACAGAATTTTGTGAAACAAAGTTATTTTTGCAAGACACTGCCTCCCTAGAACAAGTGAGAAAAATGACACAAGTCAGGATCATCTTTCCAGGGTTTTAGTTTGTCAGGACTAATTAAGTGTTTTCCAATTGCATTACATGCTTAACAGTAGAAACAAGAATTGTATCCCTTAAAATACATGAGACACAACAGAGCACTCTGGGTTTAAAAAAATAGTATTTTAATGTTGCTATTTAAGGAGTTAATTGAATTAAAAAGACCAAATAACATCAGCATTGTAGCCAAGCTGCTTTTGTAGCAGAGCTGTTTAAACTTACAATCCTCTGTCCTCGGCTGTTGAGGGAACATGTAGTTGGTAAGCACGGTTTTGTGTGTCTCCTCATCCTCCTCCTTCTGAAGAGGTATAAGGGGCTTGGACTGAAGGAGAAACGTAATTAGCATAAAGGAATCATATAATATATTTCATATTTACAGTATTATACTTCAGTAGATTTTTTTTTTTTCTACGTTACAAAGCACTACCACAAGAGTTCCAGTCACATTCACAGAATTTATTTTTGGGGTTGGATGTGAACAGTGCCTGAATTTAAGGCTAAATGTTCTCATTAGTAATAAAACAGCTCGTTGCAAAGCTCACCCCTCAACATCAGCTGGCTTGACTGCATGTTAACAGTAGCAGCTTGCAAAGGAGTAATCTGCGTCTGTAGATAACAATCCATATGGACCAGCTGGCAAGTGGTAATTTTCACTTAAAACACCTGTGACAGCAAATCTAAATGATTTAGAAACTACGTAAGTTCATATTAATAAGAAAAAATTCCGTATCCAGTAACCATTGGTTATTAAAATACAGTAATGCACACCATACCCCCCCCCCAAACAGTGGCTTAACATAGCACTATGTTTCAGTGCACATTTAACTTTAAAATTTCAATGTCACTATCATTCAGTTTGATACTAAAATATAATTAACTGACTCTGTGCTATGGTTAATCCTTCTATGACCTCAATTAAAAGCCTTGTTTGTCCATTGTTTATATCTCCCAGTAAGTTTTAGCAGTAGGGACATAAACTTCCACTCCACTTGAAACCCGTTTGCCTTTATGTCACTGAGTCAAACAGATGTTATCACCTGTATCATTCTCATGGTGCTCCATTAAAAACACCATAGTTTTATGTACTGAGATCTGTTACATCAGGTCATCACCAGCATCACAACAGAATCCTGTTTGGCAGATGCATGTAATAAGCTGTAGTATGTACAGCAAACATAACCCCCCCCCCCCCCCCCCCCCATATACTCCATGAAAATGTAAGTTTCCGACCCCTAAGCTATCCATACACAGTCGGATTTGTCTCGTAGTACATGCAGTAAACTTCAAAGTCAGCTGGTCTTTAGGAAGCAAAACAAAAACAAACAAAAAGGATAGCATTAACCAGAGTCACAGGAAAGCCTGCTGTCCCAATGGAAGACAACATGAGTCGTCAATAGTGTGTAAGGAATAGTAAGATGGCGAAGTGGGCAAAAGAAGAAAACTGTCCAGAAATTCAAGCTTAAAAAAAAAAAAAAAAAACAGCCACCCACCTGGTTTTCCGACAACCACATTGCTGTCAGCTGGCTCAATTTGGTAAAGCTAAAGGGCAGATTCTTCAGCCTGTGGAGGAAATTGAATTGTATGGTCCAGTTAATGGAAAAATAAGCAGAAATTAGCATGGGTATTGAAACAAAAGACTTTCAGCTGGGCTGATGTGTGGGTATTTTACTCAAGCCATTAGTCAGCTTCGAATCAGAGAAGACTAAAATCCCGAGCAGTCACGTACATGGAGCCCAGGTGGAAAAAGGAATTAAAGACTCTTTAGTGGTGCAGGGCTTTTCTATTTACCAGGGGCCCACACATACAGGATTTTTTTAAATTTATAAAATAGATAAGGGCGACCAACACAACCTTAGTTGTCTCTCCTGCCAATAGACTAGATGATTGTATACTTTACGGTATTCAAGTCCCTTCATACAAGAAATGGAGGTACTAATTATAAAGACTGACCTTAATGCCTCACAAGGGCGCAATAAAAAATAATAAAAAAAACAAACAAACAAACAAAAAACTTGTCTAACTGGTCAAGAGTGTAAAGTAATTTCAATGGTAAATCATCTTTACTGGTCCGTTCGGTTCTTATAGTCAATTTTAGTGTCAAAATGCAAAAAAATGCAGCAGTTAAAATAAGCTGCATAAACAAGCTTCACAATTAAATCAGATTAAATACATCTCTAAAAGACAACTGGGTAGCTTGCGTCACTTTGGTATTTCTAGTGTTTTGCATGTAGTCCTGTATTTACGAGCTGCTGTTACCACAACCTCACTTTGAGAGTGCATAATCATACAAATTGAAAAAAAAGGCTTGTGTCCCCCAAAGAATGCATCTGTCATTGATAAGACCCCAAAGGAGGAGGGTATGGGTCCTGTTCCAAATATTCAGGAAAATACAGACATGATTCATTTTCAATGTACTCTTTATTGACCTTTCTGAGGAACCAGTATTTGGTAGCTTTCGCTTAACCAAGCAAATGATTTTTTATTTGAGTGTTGGGTAAAAAGAAAAAAGAACTTGGACTCACTGAAGTATGCAGGTTATTCCAGCATCACTTAACTTACGCAGTGGCACTTTCTATATTCTACTCTTTTGGTAGATTTCAGACCACTGTGGGGAAACTATCGGGATCAGCCAATCCTCCACAAGTATTATTGCACGGTAATTAGCCACAGTTTATTAGCACAACGTCTCCTACATTGTGAAAATATTTTATAATGCAATTTAATTTAAATGTACTGCAGTCAAAAACACAAATCAATAATGTGACTGACAAACATTAGTACCTTGATCCAAGGACATGCAACCCTGCTCATAAAATAAGGGAACTGCATGTAACTAATGAATTTGATTTAATACATAACTTAATATAAAGTTTTTTTTTTTTTTTTTTTTTTTTTTTAACAAGATTCAAAATTTGAATGGGACCAGTTCATACAAACAGATATGTATGCAAGCATGACTGCTGTAAACTCAAGAATAAAGAGATGAAATACGTTCATCATGTCAATTTCACCCACCTGTTGTCGCTCAGATTGACAACTTTAAGTTTCTGCATTTCTCCCATTTCCTCTGGCAGGGACTCCAGTTTGTTTGAGTGTAGAAACAGCACGGTTGCATTCTTCCAGTTACCAACCTGAAGTTAATGAAGACACAACACATCCATGAATGCACAAGGACATTTTGTCTTTGTATACTCTACCATGGTCTTTTTTGTATACAGTAGTCTTCCAAAATTAAAAAATACATACCATTTGTATTTCTATAGTGCTTTCCTAAAAGAGCTCAAAGCAAGATTTTAAAATGAATCTGTTTGTGCTCAGGTTGTGAGGTGGATTCAAGTCTTTACAGACGGTATCAGTTTTGTGGCTAACCAACCACATAAGTCTCTTTACCTCAACAGTTTAATTTTACCCATATTCAACCTACTCCTGACTTCTGAAGACCACGCAATGCAGTTTGAAAAGGTGTCAACAGCTGGAATTTCTAATTTGTTATCGGGGACAGTATTTTTGCAACAGTTGGATATGGAAAATATTAACCCTGATTAACTGTACTGAACCAGTCTTCTTGTTTAATGCTCTGAAAAGAATCTCTAGACAAGAGTTATGAATGACACTTCTGAAACTACTGTATAATTGACCACAATAATTAATACTTCAAGTGTTCCTGTAAACCCAAAAATAAAGACTACAGAATTTACATTTGATTCTGTTTATTTCACAGTAGCAGCAGTATTTCATTAGCAATACAAGATAGCTGGCAAGTGTTTAGTGTTCTTTGTATTAAACTGTAAACTGTAAATTGAATACTGCTGGCCAATATGTAAAACCTGAAATGCATTAGCTGCTCAATAAAATGGTTTACAAATTACCAAAATAAATGATACAAGGACTGCATAACTCAATGCAAGGCTTGGCTGGTTTCCATCTGCCACTGGGACTGAGTTTGAACCCATTTGAAATTGATCCCATTAGTTTTCATCAGCAGCAGAGTGATATCAAGTTGTAGGGCTGCAACGAAGGGTACATTTTGACCTTTGAAGGTTTTCGGAACACATTACCGAAGGAAGGTTTGACCCTTCGATGGTACTTATTTGCATAATTTACTGGTGACGTCACCATAGCTACTTGTTCACATGTAGTTTAAAAATATGTTATATAGAACAGTAATCATGTTTTTATAATTTAAATAAAAATAAAAATACATTATTTACACGTAATTGAGGCTGCTTGCGATATATACAATACACTTGCATTGCAGCAGCACCAACTGCAGTGGACTTAGGCAAAACAAAGCTTTATTTAACAGACACCATTCAAAGCAGGTTATCAGTCACATTTTACTACTACTGAAAATATTAAGAATAATATGAACTTAGGCTTGTCAAGTGATCCCTGAGATTGGTTATGCCTCCAGGATGTGTCACTTGCAGTGTAGCATTAAATTTTTTTTTTTTTTTGGTCATCTGCATTTAACAAAAAATTCCAAATAACAGAAGGGTTGAGAGACATTTTTTTCAGTACAGCTTACGCTATAGAATGGCAAATGAAGAAATGAAAGGTTTGCCTCTGGATAACACAAGCTAGAGGGGGGAGGGGCGGACGGTGCTCCGTTTTCGAAATTATAATTATTAGTGTTAGCGTATATTTTGTATGTTTCAAACATATTCTACCACAGCACTGCTCTTATACTGTCTTGTACACTTGGTATTCAGTACATATATTTTATTGAAGCAATACAGCCACTAGATGTACCCGCCCACTGCTTTGGATACTATACCCTGCTCCATACACAGCAGCAGTGCCATGTAGAGCTGCTATACGTATAACGATTTGGTAGTGGATTTTATACAAATCAGAAGATCGAATGTTGCATGCAAGTGACATTTAATGTGTGGTTTACAGTATTCACACATTGTCAAACAGTTTCTGTAAGAGGAAGACAAAAAAAAAAAAAAAAAACAGTGCGTGAATGGTGTCTGACGAACCTTCGAAGGTTAAAAACAATCTTCGAATACCTGGCTAGCGAACGAACCTTCGAACACAGCCCTATCAAGTTGACAAAGTTAACCCTACTTAACATTAAGCACAGCACAGAGATCAAGACCAGAGACCATACAGTAGTCCATCGCATACCCGACTGCGGTGGGACCAGAGTAAAGACTGATAAATTATCCCATTTTAAAATACCTAAAATGCCCGTCTGTGTAACCATGGCAGTGTAATCGCCTCGAGCTGCACACAGGTTCCTCCCAATCAGCTCAGCACAGGGCGAGCCTTCCTGCTCAATTAGTTGCCTAACAACGGGTCTCCTGTTCCACGTCCCAGCTGCTTTCACAGAGGCACACATCCCTGTCACAGTGCTGTATACACTTGCATTAGTCAGGTAATTTATACAGTAGCAACATGCATAAGTTTAGACATTTTTTGTATTTTTTTTCAATTATAAGCACAACTCGTTTTTGCTTTCCTGTAGCCATTTTGTATTGCTGAAGAGCTTGATCGTGGCAGATAAGCGGTTAGGGAGGATATTTGACAGGCGGATACACGAAAGATTACTGTAATTGGAAAATGAATGGAGACAGCCTTATGACAGAGGTTAGGAAGCTCTTTTCTGTGGTAAAAGTATGGAATCCCAAGCCACATTATTGGGTCTGAAGCATTGGTATCCTGAACTAGCATTTACAGGTGAACACATTTCTTATGTTTTTATGATCTGAACTGGGACCGTCACAGTATGAGGTTTAAAAGATGTACCGAGTTCACTTCAGCACAGTTGCTTTCACAGACGCAGGTTTTGAAGCCCAGAATGCAGGGGGAAAAAAAAAATCAAAAATAAATTTAAGCAAAAAGGAGGGCTGTGCATTGATTATAGTATGTGAACAATATTGGAGAAAGGTTAATTTAAGAAAATTAGACTATTGTATACTAAATGTGATACATGGAGGCAATCACTCTGCAATGTATGTCTGCTGCCCCAGTTTCATACTGGAACAAATACACTGAAGACTATGTTAATTGAGTGTTCTGAAGATATGGATGGAACAAGATGAGAACAACTTTTATAGTGCAGACGGAAATATATAAATCATTGGCAATTTAATTAATTATTCAGACTATGAGCGCATGTGAAGTGAACAAAGTCTTCCATTCAAACACAAATTCTGTTTGACGTTGCCACGTGTTCCAGAATGGGTCTGACTCATATGTTCCAGACTAAAATGTGGTTTACCTCAGGAGGCAGCTGTGTCAGAAAGTTGTGATCTGCAGCAAAGGTCCGGATGTTGGTGAACTGCCCAATGGATGACGGCAAAGCTTCTATCTCATTAAAACTGCAATCAAGTTCTTCGAGGGATGTGAGTCTACAAAAAGTAGGAAGTAATTGTAAATATCACTCACAAGTGTCCCACATACATTGGCGTTTTCCCCACACAATACCTTTTATGAAAAGATTGGACACAGCTCAATTAGCTTTTCAGGAATGCACACTGATTAATATAAAAGACTGCATTTAAAAAAATAAAAATTAAAATACAAAAAAAAAACCACACAGTGCCAGTAGACTCCAGCACAATTGACTCCAGAAGTCAGAGTAGAAAACCTGGATCCCATTCCACAATCATGATACAAGGATTTAAAAATTCCTGCTGACAATTCTAAACAGAATCACCATCAAAACCCTTTTCATCCACAGAAACAGAATTACTGTGTATGTGTGTAACTTCTCAAAAAAATACCAGACTAACTCTGTAACAAATACTGTTGCGCTCAATCTACAAATGCTACTCCTGGAAGGTTTACAACAGCCACAGACAGGATTAGCGTTTTTCAGAATTTCTTATGTTGGCACAGTCTGTATCCACTACTACAAGTTCACATTGTATACCCTGGGCCATGGCAATTATGAAACACTGCTATCAGAATTTATTAGGCATTTCATAACCCGCCCAACACTTTGCTGACAACAGGATCTGAATCTCCAGCCAAAGGACCACTAGGTTTGAAAAGCCCAAAATTACTGACAATTGTGCATGTCTTGTTGAATAGCAGAAACACCTACCCTCCTATGGAATCTGGCAGGTACATCAACTGGTTTTCATCCACTTTAAGTGCTGTTAACTTCTTCAGGGAACCTGAAGACAAAAAAAAGAGTTAACTACTGCACCTGCAATGTCAGGAACTCATACTCCTGAACCCAGCCCTGGCTTTCAGAATTATCCTCAAATAAGTATATTTAAAATGGTGCCAAGAGTTTGAACAATTAATCAGTTAAATGAATAGTTCCTCCTCCATTTATCCATCTTTTAATCGACTTAAAGCAAGAAGACTGCATAAGACTCAATCTGTATGAAAATGAATGTTTGTAAATACTGTACAAATATCTTTCATGAGTCAGTGAATGTGTGTATTAGTAAACAGATGTGGCTGGGAGAAGAGGGGGTCTTTACTTGTTAAAAGGAAATAGGAATCGTACATGACCACAACATTTAGGGTGCACACAACACCTAAAAAAAATAAATGAATAAATAAATAAATCAAATCAATCAATCATTTGCCCATACCAAAGAAACTTCACATACTAACTGCTTCCCCTAAGGAATAGAAGTTGCCCTTTCTTGTAATTTATATTTTTCTCTGCCTAGTTTAGGGCAATGTAACATTGCATGGACTAGGCCTTTACATAGCAGACAGCCTCTGCTGGAAATGTGCGACACATAGGCTAATATGTATCTACCTGGTCAGAGCATAAAGAGGAGGCAAGGCCATTCCTGCTTGGGACATAGGCTTTCAGTGAATTTTTCTTTGTGGTCTCCTGACTCGAGGGTTAGCCAACAATCATATTCAACTGAATTAGACATTTCAAATTTAAAAACAGGTATCAAATCTCATCTTTAACTCTCAACCTGACCTTATAACATTCTCTCTACTTACTGTTGCTTTCATGCTCTAATCTCAAACCCTTAGCCTCACTCACCGTAGCCACTGAGCTCTGAAACATGAAGGGTTAACATTCAAAACTCAGATATGAAAGAAAAGACAAATAAACCAACCTGTGGATCCTGGAAGTTGCTGCAGTGCATTGTTGGAGAGCAGCAGGTCTTGCAGGCTTTCACAACCAGACAGTCGATCGTCAACCATTTCAATGTTGTTCTTGGATACATCTAAATAGGTCAGCTGCTTTAACGTCCCAATTACCTGCAAGAATTTTTAAAATGAACCAGGGGGTAGGGATGCAAAGGTCGGGGGGAAAAAAAAAAGCAACAGAAAGGAGGCTGTGTGGTCCAGCGGTTAAAGAAACAGGCTTGTAACCAGCAGATACCCAGTTCAATCCCAGCTCAGCCACAGACTCATTGTGTGACCCTGAGCAAGTCACTTAAACTTGTGCTCCATCTTTGGGGTGAGATGTTGTTGTAAGTGACTCTGCAGCTGAAGCATAGTTCACACACCCTACTCTCATATCTTGTAAAAAGCCTTGTGATGGAGGTCCACTATGAAAGGTGCTATATAAGATTATTATTATTATTATTATTAAAGGTTAGTCAGCTTATTTAAAACAGAAGATTTAGTAGGCAGAGGACTTATTTATCTATATAACAAATTCTCTGGGGGTGAGATGAGAAAAGTATTGCACTACTAGGAGATAACCTCATTGCTGCATCTGTTTTAATTACAGCATTCATTGGAACAAGTAAAAAAAACGCACAAAACAAAGGAATAGATTATACACCAGGGAGTTTAACAGCCTGCATAATGTCCTTTAACAATTAACTTTCTAAAAGCGTTGATTGGATTTTAAAGGTATTTTGTGACACAATAATGCTTTTCTTACTTAAATAGTATTCTTGAGGCAGCTCTTTGGGTACTAGAATAAGTAGCTTGCTCAAAACCAGCAACAAAGGAAAGAAAATGTATTTAAAACTCCAGAACCACACCATGGAGGAGGGAGTTTTAAATAGTGTTGAATTTATACACAAGTATGCATTATAAATCTTACCTCTTGTAGAGAAATGAATGCAATACATCTTACTTCAGAATTGTTTTTTTTTTTTTTTTGCTACATTAATCTTTATTTTTGGGTTTGCTTTCTGATTTTGCTCAATTATTGCCAATTCTCGCCAGGGTTGGCCATTTTGCTGAACAAAAATCGCAGCAGAAATGTCCTTGACCAATATTGCACTACACAGAATTTTTTAAATGGAGATTTTAAATACAGGTCACTCCTTGCCTGGGGAAGATTAAAAGGACAATTATAGTGCTCGCTGTGGGCCCCCAGCCAAGACAGGCAACTGTGGGACCAGGATTCCAACAGATCACATGACTCATCTGACAACGAGCAGTGCATCTGAACCCCAAAGATTTAATTTAAATTTACCGCTGACCCTAGTGTCTTAGATCCAGCTTATTTCTGACCTCAGCAAATGAATGCTCTTTTATAATGCACACATACCCCTGGGAGGTATGTCAGTCTGTTCCCATCCATCCAAAACTCCTTCAGACCAGTGAGTTGTTCAAGAACTTCAGGCTGAAGAATGATAACATGGAGACAGTTATACCCTACAAATTCTGTAAGGCAGCTTTACTTTTAAATAAATGCAGCATCAATCAAATGGTGAAAGGCATCTATTAGACATTAGGAAGTCAAAGGACTGCTTAAATTGCACATTAATTGCACAATTGGTACAGATATTATGCTTGTTTGTAATTTGAAAATAACTCACTGTATTAGGATATGAGCCAGACAATCAATTCAGACAGTTATGGAAGAGTAAAACCTGTGCAAAAAAATGCCCTAATATTTGTTCTAATGCTTAAATGGTAAGCTCATCCAATCTGAGTACACTTTTCTGAAAAGCATGTCCAATTGAGAAATTAAAAATAGCTTATCTTTTTAAAGAAACAGCCTATCCGAACCCTACGCTTCCTTGGCAAACATTACAGAACAGGAATCAATAACAGTTGCTGTCTTCAGTGTGAAACACAGTGCATCATTTATCCCTCTGCACATCTTTTAAGCTGCTTTGAAAGTTTGCTGTTGATTAGAAACAGAATTGGAGATAATGTAGCTTAAGCCATGTTCAAATCCTCTATCCAGCTGATACTCACCACTTCTGTGAACTCATTGCTTCCCAGATCCAGTCTCTCCAGCTGGATCAGCTTGCTCATGGTTCTGCAAGAAGGAGGGATTTACAGAGAATTAGGTTCTGGACAAACCATGGAGACATCAGCTGAATTACTCTTAAAACCTAAACTTCTTATAATCTAAAACAGGTCTGAATTTTTGATCCAGTCCTTTGGATCCGTATTAGATCAATTTTCTAAGCATTGTTTTTGTCTCTGAACTAAAATTATTAACCTGACATTTATTCATATATATTAAAATTAAAAGGTATTTTCTTAAAGTTCTGTATAAAATGGAAATATTATGCAAATATTCAGACAATAGAACCTAATGTCACCCCTATTCTGTGTATATATGCAGGAATAAAACATGAGTAAACCCTTTTTTTAAATACAATATTTATCCTGATTTTAACAGTAAAAAAAAACAAAAAAAAAACAAAACCTCTGCTACAGGTTTATCCAAGTTGCATTTTGCCTGTACATTTTCATTGCATACTGTATATTTATAAATATTAGCATGTTCCTTCAGTGAATAACAAAATGTAAAACTGTGTGTCAGATTTTTCATTCTACATGCAACATTCTGATTACTGCCTTTTGAAGAAAAAACACAACCACAAGTAAACAATATGCATTTAATATATTACTTCAATGTTTTACTATACATACATTATGCCAATATCATTTCTACGAGAGGGTGTCAGAAGTAGTAAATACCCTTTGAGTCTCTGTAGTGCACTCAGTCCTTTGAAATTTCAATTGCCGACTGTACCCAATAACAACTTCTGCATACTGTATTTGGATATTCTAAACCACTTCTAGACTTTGGTTTTGCATAACTAAAATAACACCTGCTATTTGCATCCAACTATACAGTAAGAAACATGCCTTTGGTTCCTGACACATACAGTGCACTCCAGGGCATGGGTACAGTACACAGGTTCACATTGATATTATTCTGCCACTTTTTACAGTAATTTCAGGGTTCAATTCACAGTTGCATTAACAAAATACCAGTCACTCAGGTTTTAAACGTTTCTATATTTTGTGCAAATATCATTTCAGTGGCGTACCAGAAAGTCAGTCATTAAAGCTGCCAATTATATGGATTATCTCAACATTATAATAATGTGTACAATGAAAACTAAGCTTATGTATTCACTTTTAGACTGTTTAGGCAACAATTATAAACCACCCATGGAAATGAAACCTGTCCGAGCAGGTACTGATTACACAAGACTTGCAGGTCTTCTACAAAACAGGCAATTTTCACTTAAATTGATTGTGAAGGAAGTCCATTGCCAGCTATGACAGAATGGTTTGCACTTCTTTAAAATACCTTTTTTTTTTTAAGGGGGGGGGGGGGGGGGGGGGGGGGGGGGGGGTTGGGGTACGTTGTGAAACTTTTAAAATTTTGGAGTACCGTTAGTTCTCCCGTGACCCGAGACGGGAACGTCTTCTAATCCCTGAACCATTATCAGTATTTTGCCTTTTCCACAATTTTGCCCATTAAAGAAAAACATTCACAACGTTAGGAGAAGTGGATTTATTTCTTGGTTTCAGTGCATTTTAGTACCACATATTTAATAGGTTTGATGCTAGTTAATTAACAGTTTAAAAACAAACGTATTAGTACAATGTGTTAACATATGGCCAGATACTGACTCCACATTTTATTTCCTCTTTACCAAGATTACACTAGCGAAGAGCCACATGACACTATTTACTAAAGCAGTGTTCCTTCTTTTTACTAAAAGACTATGTATGGAAACTTCAGCAGTAACTAAAAAGGGCATTTCCATAAATCAATCTGGTAAAACATCCATTTGTTTGGCTTCCAACCTTTATATAAAATATTTATATAAAACCACATAGTTATCTTTTTCCCTGCCTTCAGCTGTAGTGGTTAGATCATTTACACACACATATATGATATATATATATATATATATATATATATATATATATATATATATATATATAATGTACACAAAATAAATAATATTCAGAGTGTTTCTCAAGCAAGCTCTGAGAGCTTAAAACATCACCCTTTATTAAAAAGCACACTGAAGTAAAAACCTGTATACTTACTTTGGCAACATCTTTAACTGGTTTTCTCTCAGCTCCAGTATCTGCAGTTTGGTTAACCTAACAAACAAAAAAAGTTATTAATGGCCAAAAACACACAGGATTGTCAGAAGCAGTTCAATGTAAATGTATGTATTATACCTCCCTTAGGTAAGCAAGTGGCCTGGCGACAGTTGCACACAAACAGTAACCCCTCAACATACAAAAGAACATGTGCCCACTGCCTCTGCTACTGTATGAGTGGACCAAGGTTTATGATCTTTGAATTATGTAATAATTTGTAAAAATTTGATAGAAAGGCTTAAACCACTTTCTTTTAGTGTCTTATTTCCATCATCCCTTCCAGTATGTGACATGTTTTTTCTTCTCCCCCCCCCCCCCCCCCCCCCCCTCAATTATTATTTTTTGTTTATGTTTGTTTTCACCGTTAACCAAGTCCAAGAAACTCAGCTGAATAAAACTCAATCCAGCTGGGTCTTGACTCTGCTCCTTTCAGGCAAGACTTTAAAAAAGCAATATATTTTCCAAATGAAATGCGTGCTCTCAGTGGCATTTACAAGTCTGAGATCTCGGGTTCTCCGTGACTTCTATTAGAAAGTGACCCTGTAGCAGGTGATGTGGTTTATTTATGCGAAGGTTATGACCACCATTACATGACATTACAACGAACAATTCTCATTCTTTCAAAATGTGCTGCTTTGTTAAATGTTTAATCCCCTGCTGCTTCGGTCTGGATAGATCCTAAAATAGCACAACATATTTGAGAGAATGGGGTCACAGCTTGATATGCTGTTTAGTGTCACACATTAAGTTGCCACGAATACACTGCATTAGTTATCAGTAAATATGTTAGTTACTCAGTCATTGTTAGAAACGTTGGTTGTGACCATGTTTGTGTTTAAAATATAACACAAAGTTTTAAATCTGCATTGTTTTCCAGTAAAAATAAAACAGCATTTCAACAGTGAATTTTAAATGACGCTGCCAGATTGGATTTCCTGCCTGTCATTTTTAAGTTACTGAAAAGGAGAGGCCTGTCACGAGCACACTACAGTACAAAATGAAACAGGGGCGGAGGGCACCAGCTGACACAGGATGCACACTGACACACACACCCATCCACTTGCAATAAATTCTAATAAAGCTTGTGTAACCTAATGTACAGTAGTCTGCGGGCACTGAGCCTCCCAGCTAGATGGCACATGGGGTGAGGGTTACACCTTTACCACAAGGCACTACTTACAGTGAGAATGTGAGGGGAGAGACATGTTTAGATACAGAAGCCCTGGTGACATCTGACCCTTTAAGACCAATGTTGGAATAGGGAATGTACACTAATAAGATACTATGCTGTACCAACAGCACATAGGGACAGTAAAGTGGTCTGTATACAGTTGTGTGCCAGATTTATTAAATATTATAATGGTTATGGTGGACTAAAGACTTCAAGTACACCAGGGAATGCTTGCCATGATAGGTATAGATATACTGATTAAATCCTAGTGCCATATCCAAAGAAAATGAAATTGTTGCTTTGTGTTTAAATTAGGAATACTACATTTACCACTTTTCCTGACCAATATATCTTTGCTACTGTAGTCAAAACAGATTCCCATATCCAATAAGAAACTTTAATTTACATTACAGCAAGAAAATGTAACACGTTTGTTAAATGCACAAAAACAATGTATAACCGTTACTTCAGGTTGTGGTACTTTGCAGTTGCCACAAGCCCCAGGAGATTCCATTAACATTACAAAGAACATTTATCCCTCCAAAATCCATTTTATAGATGAGTGTAAATTCCCATAAGGTACAGGACTTCAATTTCTAGAAACAACTAGAAAAATTCAATAGATTGGAGGTGTTAAATTTTGCCTTTGCTGCGCAAACAATGTCAGAACTCAAGGATACTTTTTGATGATTTAATTTATGTATGATCCCCAAGTTAAAAAGAACACATCTCACCTCCGTTTTAAAATATATCTCTCAACTTTACTTGGTTAACCACATTCTGCTTAAACATCTTGGTGTACGTGTCAAAGTAATTCAAAACCTTGACCACATCCGAGATGACAAAGCAGGTCTTCAGTTCATTTAAGATAATATTATTTAAAGTAAAAAAAAAATAAAAAAAAATAAAAAAGTAATAGCTTAAAATTGAAGTGCATTAGAATGTATCTCGATTTGCAAGATACATTACCTATGAAAATTATACAAGAAAGTTAGTAATAACTAAACTAACTTCTTAACATGCATGAGCATTCCTTTTCATGGCACACCTGTCAATTTCAAAACCATTGTGAGGTCACTTCCCTACACACCACAGGTCAGACTTGCAATACATGTTAAGGTGGGTAATGTAGCAAAGACAGGAGGTGGACGAACTCAGACCTACCTGCCGAAATTTGCTGGTAAGAATTCCAAAAAGGCATCATTCAGGTACAGCTGGGTTAGGTTGAGAAGCTGGGTGAATCCATCAGGTAGTCTAAACAGCAATATAAAAAACGTGATCTATTCAGTGTTTGGTCAAGAAGTCGCAGTTCACCACCACCATCACCTGGATCCTAGAAATGGGTATGAACTTTTTTTTGCAGTTCATTTTGTAAACATTTCTGCTTATGCCTTCATCTGTCATTATATAACACATGTATAATGCTTATGCTGCTTTCAAACAGTTTCATGAAGCAAACTGCACGCTCAGCATCAGGTGCTTTGGAGTTGCTCCAGCCCTTTGGCTCATTATCAAAACGATTCTATTATTGTAAGTTTATGATCATCACTGTCTTAAGATTAGAGGTGCTAAAAACCTCACTTTTGTTAAACTAGTGCCTTCAGTTCCTTAATAGTTGTACATGGGGTTGGAAACCTGTAAAAGTATTTCAATAAAATCAGAACTTCACCAAACCCTCCTCCCAGATCACATCTGCTTTTCATGGTTTGCAAAATGAACTGGTTCCTGATCAATGTTTTCAGCAAATCCACTCTAGAAAAGTAAATTCTTTGCTAAACCAAATTAATGTCTTGCTTGATAAACTTCAATGTGTGTAAGTATATTACACACACATAGACTTAAACAAGCTCATTGGTAATTCACTGTGTAATTAGAGCTTTCTTTTCTTTTCTGTATGATTTTTAAAGTCATTTAAATGCTTTGGCCAGATGAGTAATTTTTGACCCAGTTCCAACTATGATCTCCAAGTTTTAATCATTCAGAATGCTTACTTTGAAATGGGATTCACACTGGCTTCAACTATTGTTAAAACCTTGCAGTTCTTGATGTTTTCTGGAAATTCCTGGATGCCTGTAGAGTAAAAAAAAATTAAATAAATCATTGTACTTCTTATTAGGCTACATCAGTAAACACACACACAGGCATAGCACATCTGTGTTTGAAATGTATTTTAGATGATGTTCTTGAATATTTAACAGGAATTAACAACAAGAACTGTAAGCGTGAGAAGGTACAGTAGAAGGTCTGAGGGGCTAGAGTTAAGGAACAGGAGATCCTGGGGGCAAAGTCACTTAATCTTCTTACACCATGTCACACCCAGCTATCAAATACACTGGACTGCACTGCAAACTTGTGAATGTCTAAATGTGTGATAATTTGTTTGTTTACCAGGTTAGAGAGTTGTTGTGCAAACACAAATGACATCTGTAACTTAGAATTTAGCTGTATACATAGAAATGTTGTGCTGTTTCATAATCTGTATAAACAGAACACCTTTTCTGAGAATTCAACCTCTGAAACTTTTTCTAATACCAAACTTGGTGCGCGTACTTTTGGTAACAAAATGGTAACAAATTCCGGAACCTGCAACAGCATTTAGATTCACTTTGAAAATAAAATAAAATTTATACTGATTGCACAATGCTAATATTAAATATTCAAATGTATAACTTGTCAAAAAGATGTACAAGTACTTTACCGGCAATAAGAAATGTTGCCATACAACACAGTATTTATTTTGTGGATATATTATTTTATTCCTCAGAATATGAAGCCTATATAATTCCTTCCTTTCTGAACCATTGGGCTTTGAATATAATGAAAGCTGACAGTTCAAATGTTAAACATTAGGCTAGACCTAGCTCTTATGAAGGACTTGTACACATCTGTATTACCTCCTGAAACATTTCAGATGTGGCTGTCCTTGAAAGACCCAACATGGAAGGATTAAAATTACAGGGGCATTTAATTATTTAGATGATTATTTTATAAAAATGTACAGTTTTATCTGATGATGGTAAAACACTGAACTGTCATGTACCCTCAGTTTAACATCCTACAACATGTATTTAAACTCAGAATACATAAACAAGAACATAAAATAAAACTAGAAATGGCATAATGTAAAGGAGAAATGGCATATCAGATTGAACTGTTTGTAAACATGTCAAACGTGTGTGTGAAAAAGTTCTGTAGCATTGACATATCCAGTGGTTAAAACAAGGTGGCTCAGAAACAGTACATACATCACTACTATGTGTCATTTGGGTGATTGATACAGCCAGAGGTTAAAACAGCATAACACTGATGTATTTTATTGGGTAACACCAGTATTTAAACTGAGAAAACCATGAGAATACAGTGGAGTACCAGATACTGTATTAGGACAACTCCTCAAAGTGTATTGCCTCTAGACAGCAAAAACTGACCTCTACAGTATATGGGGAAGCATATTCGTTTAGGAGGTCAATTTCATGGTCACCAACACATTTAGCTAAAGCAGCTGCAGTAGAAGCTTAAATAACCTAAAAATACCTCAAACAGTATGCAAAGCCCCCACCCTGCAAATCGCTAAAAGCACAAATGGATAAGCCCTTAGGCGAGAAACTGGTGCACAGACGATCTACCCAACCCCACTGAAAAGCAACTCAGAAAACAACAGATCATGTAAAAAATCATATGCATTTAAAGCTTTTAAGTTTACATTAAAAAAAAAAGATAAGTAGATAAGTACACTTTGCTAGAAGACCGATTACACTAACAGGAAAAAAGTTTAACATTTTATAAATCAATTTTAAAACTGATTATTAAACCACATATGAGAATTAATAAACTACATTTCAAATCAGATCTATTCACCACAATTCCCAGTGGATTTAAATTATTAAACTACATAAAAGCAGAAATGGCAAATAGTGTCTGTTATGATGATAATGCAAGAACAGTAGAGGAATTTACATTCTCAATATTGTGACATAGGGGATCGCTATTGATGAATAGATTGGAGTAATTACACCGGGAACACGCAGCACAATAGAAGTGGCCTTTGCCATTATCGGAAGTCAACAACTTTGCTTGAACAATTTATCTACCAAAATGTAACTTAAATAAAGTTCCAGACCATTTAAGCCTTCGTTTCAATTCTGGAATTAAGTATTTAATAAAGGAAGTGCTCATTTGCTTACCATTCTTGCTGACGTCCAGATCCCTGAGATTAATGAGGTTTGCGATGGAGGCTGGCAATACAGCTAGGTCGTTATCTGGCAAACTCAGTTTATGAAGAGACTGGCAGTTGAACAATTGCTGTAAAACAAGACACACACTTTCTTAAATGCATTTCACATCAATGAAAAACCAAGCTGAAGTCTAATAAATGCTTAACTTTTTCATCAGTGTGGTCTTAACGTAGGTAGCAGTAACCATCATTTTAAAAGCATGCTGGGGGGTCATCTGTAACTCATAGCGGCATTAGCTATTCTTCAAACAAGGAAAGATTAAAAGACAACTGTTGCTTTTTTTTTTTTTTTTAGACATACAAGGATTATGGAGGATCAAGGTCATAGAATACTAAGCAAATTCCTGTTCACAACATTCTAACTACAGAAGACAGTTTGTGCCTAACTTAACTGTCCATAACTTAATTCAAACTTGGTTTCTATTAAGTCTCATGGACATCCATGAAGTGAAAATTATGACAGGTCATAAAAAGGTTCCATCCTATCTATACTAGACACTTGCATTTCTTGTGCACTTGTATATACTACAAATACAAACAAACCTAATGGTCTTCTTGTTCCAATATCTATAATAAAAGTAGTCTGAAAAGAGAACCCTCACTTCTTTTGAATGTTTATACTCAAATACGAGGTTAATGTTCTACAAATTAGGGAATGTCAAAAGCCTTCTCCAACACTGACAGTGATAAAATAAATGAAAAAAGGTAGCCAGCAGTGCTATTCAAATCAACTCATATAACCCCTTCTCTAACTATTGATGTTCTACATATGCAGTGTTTACTTTTGCAGTACGAAAAAAGCCTAGCAGTATTCATTATTCTGAAAGCACTATTAGTTTAGTTTTGGTATCTGTAAGTGGCAACACATCTGCTGCTTATTCCAACAGCACTCGGACAGTAGCTCTAAGGCAGACGTTACCTTGGGAAGCTCCTCAATCTGGTTAGCATCTAAATAGAGCTCCTCTAAGGTCTTCTCGAATGCGAATATCTCCTTGGGCACCTGTTCCAGGCTGCAGTGAGAGTAATCCAGCGCGGTGACTGCCTCCTCCTCTCCTCGCAGACAGCGACATGGCACCAGCCGAAAGAAATTCCGCTTCATTGTCATAAGGCACTGTGAAGAAAACAAATGCAAAAAGGTCAGCAAATGAGAAATCCCTTGTAGTCAGATTGGGAACAGTTTTACAACAGGCTTCAGGATACTGTACTTTGTAGAGTAGACATGCATGTTGCACAGATTCACTATATTAAAACCATATCACAATACTGTTTACACCTTGGTCAAGTATTTGGCCACCGGCAAGACTCTTGTGATTAGTGTTATAATTTGTGGTTTCCCATTACGGGATAGCTTCCTGTGATGGCATTTCTTAGGTGCAACTGGGTAGAAATTAACAACAAAAGGAGACATTTTTCTGATCTTTGGTTTAACTGTAAACTAGAGCTTCCCTAGTTTGGAAGTTTGTTGCTGTTCCAATCTTACCGTAAATACTGTATATATTGGCATAGGTGCTGCCATGTGTGTTCCTGTACCCTGTATCTGTGTAATGCTACTACAGAACAAGAAATGTGTGATGGTTGTCCATGACAACGTATGCATTGTTATTACTAGTTAGTCAGAAATGCAACAGCTTTCACAAAACCCTGTTAAATACAGACAGTAATAGGTTGCAGTACAGTATGGAATAAAGATGACTTCTGACATTTGTAGTGTCACAGCTACAGTAGACCCTGTTTTTGTGTTTCCTACTGGATGAAGGCAAATCTTATTAACAAGGACTCTGCTAAATCTCATACGTGTCACTCGATTCTGTTAGAAAGAAACAATTTGATTGGTTGTTCAGGGTTAGGGTTAAAAAGGATGTGGATCTAGTTTAATAAAGCAGCAGGAATTTGAATCAGTATTGTGCTGATTACCCAAACAGCCGCTCTATTCAGTAGTTGCATGAAGCTGAAATTGTTGCTTAATCAGTCTTCCCACCAGATTCAACATTGCAGAAGTGAAGATGTTTAGAAGCCTCCAAAGAAATTACATCAACAAATTGCCTCTTCCCGCAGAAAATCTGATCCAAGAAAATAAGCTTGAAAGCTTTTAAGCTTTAGAAATACATGCTGCTCGAACCTTCATGCATATTACAATGCACAGCAAAGTCGATCATTAAGAGTGAAAGGTATACGGCACCACCCAGAATCTGCTTAGAGCAGGCCGTCCTCCAAAAGCTGAGCAGCCGGGTAAGAAGGACATTGGTCAGGGAAGCCACCAAGAGGCCAATGACAACTGTGAAAGACCAAAGCGTTCCATGGCTGAGATGGGAAAAAAACTGTCCATGTGTCAACAATAGCTTAGGTACTCCACAAATATGGCCTGTATGGAAGAGTGGCAAGAAGGAAGCCATTTCTGAAAAAAGCCCATGTAAAATCCTGCTTGGAATTTGCAAAATGGCTCAGAAAAGATGTGGTAAAAGGTTCTGTGGTCCGATGAAACAAAAATTGAATTATTTGGCCTAAATGCAAAACGTATGTCTGGCGCAAACCCAACACAGCACATCATCCAGGTAACACCATCCCTACTTTGAAGCATGGGGATGCTTTTCATCGGCAGGGACTGGGAAGCTTGTCAGGGTAGAGGGCAAAATGGATGGAGCTAAATACAGGCAAATCCTTGAGGAAAACCTGCTTCATTCTGCAAAAGACCTAAGACTGGAATGGAGATTCACCTTTCAGCCGGACAATGACCCCAAGCACACAGCCAAAGCGACACTGGAGTGACTTAAAAACAAGAAAGTGAATGTCCTGGAGTGGCCTAGTCAAAGACCGGACTTGAATCAGATTGAGAATCTGTGGCAAGACTTGAAAACTGTTGTCCACCAATGATCCCCATCCAACTTGACAGAGCTTGAACAATTTTGCCAAGAAGAATGGGTGAATATTGCACGATCCAGATGTACAAACCTGGTAGAGACCTACCCCAAAAGAACCAAAGGTGGTTCTACCAAGTATTGACTCAGGGTGGTGAATACTTATCTAACCAAGACATTTATTTTTATTTTTTATTAACTGTTGTTTCACAATAAAAATTCTCTTGCTTCTTCAAAGTGTTGAGTAGGTTGTGTAAATCAAAGCAAAAAAATCCCATTTATCTAAAATCCCAAGATTTCATGTTGTAACACAACAAACTGAAAACATCCAAGGGGGGTGAATACTTACTATAGGCACTATATATATATATATATATATATATATATATATATATGAGTACATTATATAATGCTGGAGTGATTAATAATGCCTGTGAGATACTGCTGTCACAAGTAACGCTGAATCAGCTAGGCTGGTCAGTAAAACATTGAATCCTTTGTATAGAGAATCTCAGTAGCTAAGGCTCATGGTTCATCAACTGATTCAGTTGTATTAAGTTTGCCCACTGATGATGATAAACAAACTACAAGTTGGGTGCCTGCTGATATGAAAAACAGTGAGTTTTGGCCCCCTACTGTATTCTGGATGAATGGCATCCCTTCTAAAGTGTCTCTATGTGAGCAGAAAGAGATGAATGAATATAATATGTACTCTAGAATGTTGTGAGTTAGAGGCAGTTGGTTCTGAGTTGGTTCTGACTAACGAAATAAGAGCTAATCCTCTTGTCATGTGTGGATGTGATAGATGCAGAGGTGAATCACTCCTGACCGGGCCCAAGCCATGTCCAACTTGCAGTCATTTAGTGAGACACTAAGATTCTGTTTGAATGTAACAATTCCGAGGGAATCTCTTTCTCTCATCTGAATGTGAATCCACGGGATGTAAAAATAATTGAATGCATGGGTTGTGAGGAAAAAGGGTCACTTAGTGAAATGGGCACATCTGGGAAAATTAGAATGTGAGGAAGGTGTCCCTGCTAAGCGTGTACAAGTGTCTTGTAGGTACAAAGTCAAGACCATGGCGACTCACACCTGTGATGCGAGACGATGGATTCGAGAGCCCATTGTTGTGTTCGCTGAGCCAACCCGAGCTGAACCTGAGACTGAAGTGGAGTCCTGCTGGGAGCGAGCTGAAACCCTGGACATGGACTGGATGATTTAAAAATGAAATGTATTAATGCGAAACTTATGTATTCTCTTTATATAAAATCATGCAGTAGAAACTGGTACAGTTTGATACGAGTGGCTAGTTTTGGGCAGTTTCTTATCAAGGTGGGCTTGATTCCCAGAATTGAATGCTAAGTTTCTATAGCACCCTTTTTAGCCTAAGAAAATGTTGTTAAATGTTGAAGTAAGGTTTAATATGCTTGCTTTTTACTAAAAACAAGTTGTGTGTGTAAGACCATATGCTTAACACTGCCTGTTACAATAATATACATGAAATTGTTTCTCATCAAGATAAGTTTACATTTAAAATAGTTAGTAATCGTGTGCCATAGGGAATAAACTGTTTAGTTTGACTCTGAGTTAAAAGATGATGCAACATAAAGAGATGTTGTTTGAAATATAAAATAAAAAGCTTAAACAAATAATAAAAAGTAATTTTAAAAGTAAAAGGATAGGTTTTGAAGAAGGTATACTTTATGTGAACTTTCTTCCCGAATTTTCTGTGAGCCTGTTTTTTAGAGAAAACCGTGTCTGGGAAGGGAGGTATAGTTGGCATGCAGAGCGAGAATTATAGGATCTATATCTATATATATTTATAGCGTCAAGGTTAAAATTTAACGAAGGAAATTATCTTCTCACCCTAGAAGAAGGAGGAACACTGCTAAAAGACAATAATTATCGCTGGAAATTAGGAAAAGTGGTATGACACTAGCGAACCGGTTTTAGCTGGTTTGTGTGCTACTGAAAAAATAGGAGGTCGGCCGCAGTTCAGCTGAGTTCATGCTGTTAAGAAACTCAAAGGACAGAGACATTATAGTCTTACACTTAAATAAAAAACAAATAGATTATTCAGGAAGAGAAACTATATTAGAAAAACATAAGATGGAAGTTCCCTATAATACCTGTTAAGCACACACCTGTAAGGAGAGAAGGAAAACTAATTTGAAAAATAAAATGGTGTAAGGGAATATGTACTTAGGCACCAAATACACATAATCAAATATAATCATAACTGATAGTGTTGTATATATTTTAAACAACACTCATACACTCAAAGCAACATTATTCTTTTTGTATACACATATAAAATAAAGGAATAGCAAGGGTCTTGTGAACTATGTTTCACCTAACTTTTTAGATAGAGGAGGGGTCGAGAAATGAGTGAATGAGATCATGGTCAAGTGTTTGGAACAGGTGTCATATCTTGGAAAGTTGTTGGCATATGGCCCTAAATTTTTAGGCTGTTGCGTGCCAAAGAAAGATAAGAAGTATCTAACCAAATTAATGACTGGATTTTGAGTCTCTTCATGTATTCCAATGGAGACCAAAACTTATAAAAACTCATATCTTTTACAATGAGGTACCACAATCAAGACTCAGCTTGGCAGAGTGAAGTGGTCCATCATTTGCAGATCTCCACAAGACAATTCTGATTCCTTTGTTCAAGCTACTTTTCCTTATAATAGGAGATAAGCATATTATCTACAATATTGTATCTCGCATGTATTGGTTGCATTGCTATAAGGTATTGAAACTATGTTTTAGTTTTTGAGAGAGTGTTATATTGAATGAACTGAAATATAGAAGTGGGTGCTTTTTTAGACCGCGTGTATAGTTGGCCCAGTGGCTACACAAATACATCTAAGTGTATTAGGTCATTGGTGTGTGTATAGCCGGTGGCTACACTAATACACTGAGATGTATCATGCCAATTGAAGTGTTAATGCTGAATTTGCAACTAACTTAGAACCGCTAATAGTTATTGCATGTTTATGGATTTTGGTGGTATTCGCGAACTACCTTTCCAATATTAAAGCATTTTAATAAAGCGAAGGAGCATTGCTCTGATTCGTAAAACTTCAAATCAACGAGTCTTGAGTGTTTCTCTTGATTAAAATATGGGTTATATGGACATACATACAAGCTCGTCCAGTACTCGAACATAAACCACTAGGAATTTATAACATCTCCGTCCTCCTAACATCTCCCCTGAAGTTAAGAGTGTATGCAGAGTGAATAAAAAAGAGTACGTAAAAATCTGTGAACGCAGCAGACGTGACACTGAAAAGGTGTTTTAATAGATACGAGATAGTGCACCACTTACAATATTAAAATGACAATATGTAATATTTAACATTTTCAAATATAATTTAACATTTCTAAAAGATTTGCATACACTGCATCTCAGATATGTGAAACTACATACAGACAATGTGTTAACATTAAAACGAAGTGTAACATTTTGTGAAGGCCTTACTGAAGATAGCAAATGATATTCCTCCCCAGTCGTCCAGGTACCATGCAGGACCGCTGGAACTACTACAGTATTTTAAATGGTTGGGAAAGGTTATACATGTAACAAAACACGAGATTGACAGAAACAGTTTTAAAGTTAAACCCTTCGCCAGCTGAAAAGCAATTTCAATCACTAAAGAAAAGGTGTGCAGAGGCACACGTAACAAAAACATAGAATACAAATACTGAAAATATTGTTTATTGATATAACAGAAATCAGTGCTGAAGTAACTTACAAAAAATGAGGTGATTAAGTAGATTCAAGAAAATGCACAGAGTCCTTTTCTTCAATCAGTTGCCAGGTTTATTGAAATAAGCAGGGAGTCTGGTCCCAGGTACAGGACAAACAGAATACTCAACATTACAATGTTTGCATGACATTAAATACCCTTCTATATAGATGGTCCACCTCCCCTTTCTCTGACACCAGTATAGCTCTGCCAGTCCACATGCGTAGCAAACTGCTAATCAATTCTCAATCCATGTTTTCCAACAAGTGCTTACAATCTCTCTGCAGAATATAATCATACAATTTGAATTGCATATGATTGCCTAATAAATATTAAATAAATGCAAAAAATGAAGCAAACTGCAATCAAACTCGTTGTTTTGTGATAAATGCAGAACGACAGGAAAATACACATTTTTCAATCATAGTTACACATTAGTAATTTAATGTAATGCATCGATTACCGTTACTAGGTTACGCATTGTCTGCTGCTGATGTTAGGTTGCTAGGAAGTTGTGACGTGAGAGGAGGGATGAAGAGAAGCAGATGCGGGTGCTTGTAATAAAATAAAAATGTCCATCTTCTCCTTCATGACACCCGAGCCAGAAGACATTCATGTTTCCACTATAACAAACAACGTTCACACTCATAAGAACACCAGGGCCTTAGCCACCCATGAAAAATTACTGAGGCACTTCACAACATATGAGGATTATTATATGTTTATTTAAAATACAAAAATTCAGTGAACAGGTTTTGTTTCTGAATAAGATACTACTATAGAATTTTGAGGTTCTAAATTAGCAGGACCTGTGCTGTTTTGTACAGAGCAAATAAGCAGCTTTCATTGCAACATTCTAATTCAATATAAAAGAAAATATGAAATGCAGCAATGCTAGAATATTTGTTGCAGACACTATACTTTGTTTTAAATCCCAATCTATTAAACTTGAATTTTAACAGTGATGTCATTATCCAAATACCGAAAAGACAAGAGTGCTTGCATACATAGTTGCATCTGACACTAATGATAAAATCACATTCAGCAGTAAAATGAGCTTAAGCAGGCTGACAAGACAGCAAGAGTTCAGCTGCATGATAACATAACCAATGTGTAGATCAGAGGGTTGCAGCGTGAGCTTTTCAGCTGACCAGTCGATTTGATTGGCTACTGGCTGTGCTCCGACACTCATGAGTATGCATTTTACCTCTATGAATGTGATTGGTCAGCTGCATGGGCTCCTTCCACACGCACAGCCTTGAACTTGACAAAACCCCCAACCCAACTACAAGTCAATTACACATCGTCTGAAATAATAAGCTTGAAGTATACCACTTGCATCATATGCAAATATCAAATTCTTCTAAATACACCAGAACAGATATTTAGGGTTTCTGGTTGTCAGGTTTTATTTCTGAGCGCTCCGCCTGCCTTTAATGTTGTAATTAGCGTCACTGAAACCATCTCAGTTTAAGTTAGTTAATCATGAAAAAATGAGCTCAACTACTTTTTTTTAACCAATACATTCCTGAAATGACAGTGATGACTGCTTTACCCTCGCTGCTTGGAGGTTGTAGCTACAACACTGTTTCATAAAACAACAACAGACTTCAACCTCGCTAAACTCATCAAATAAAATGAATAATGAGTGCGATGATTAATTACGTGTTTCCATTATAAGAGCACTACTTAAAATGAAGAGCAAATCATTTTATTCCCATGCCTTTATCTGCACGTTAAGTTATTCGCCGAGTAGAAAGTAGCCTTATAAGTTAAATCGACTCGTTTTACTTTTTAACCCTTTATGGTCCAAGCCATTTAAGCCTGTTTTTTACTGTTAGATTTGTGCCTATAACTAACTATAAAAGGTTACAGGTACATGTCATACATGAAATGAATGTGCACCCACTAGGCTTTCATAACAAAAACTTGAAAGTCTCAAACTCGCCCTGTTCAATACAGATAACAAAATTCACAGAAAGAGACACTTTAGAAAAAAAAACAACAAAAAACAAAAAAACAAAACACACAACACTTTGTAAAAAATATTTTTAGCATGGCCAGCTCAAATCTGACAGTGTACAATGAAACTTCAATATGTAGGGAACATGGAGAAAAAAACATTACCAAATTGGATAATAATTAAGGGAATTATGGCCTTGTATACAAAAGGGACCAAAAGCAACAAAAAAAAAACAAAAAAAAAACACAAAGCTGATTTCACTGGAAAATGTGCAAAAAGAAAAAAAAAGGAAAACAAACCCATATCATGTGGCACAAGATGGGGCTGTTCACTGTGGCTTGAATGGCCAGCAAGGTGGCTACCAGGACAACATAACCCTAACAGCGCTCATCTTGTGCATCTGATCTGTAGGGCCTTGTTTGAAAGCTTACACTTTCCTCTTTCCAATAATGTATGGCAAGCGGTCTCTCGCAGTGCCTGAGTAAAGAGTTAATGAGCCAGGTCACCGGCGGGATATTTAAACTTTGGGCGGACCATAGAGTTAATAAAAACAGAGTCGGCATAAAACATATTTAAAAGGCAGGTACATTCATCAGAAAAAATACAAAAACCATAAACTATACATATTTTAAATAGCGAAATTAAATTGAAATAGACAGTAGCCTACTACACAAGTAAATACAGTAAAGAAATTGAAAAGCAGAGGCTAGATTTAACCTTGGAAATTCATGTATGCACAAAAGGGATGAAATACGTTTTATTTTGCGACAAAGCAATGTGTTAGACAGCATAAACAAACAGCCCAGAAAAAATCCCCACACTTTTGTAAAATGACTTTACACTTCCTTCAAAAGATGCAATGTGTTTCAGTAAATTCAAAAATTCTAAACGCACATTAAACTTCGCATCCCACGCGGACGGAGAACTCAAATGTAAAACATCATCAAGGGTTGGCATTGTAGAGGAGATGAGGTTTCAGTTCCGAGTGACTGTTTTGTAAGAATTATAAATGCTTGTTCACCCCGTTAGAAAAGTTACTTTCCTGCATTTTTTTTTAACACAACTCTGAACGAGAGTATGTGTGTAAATTTGTAAAAGTACTCGCCCAGAGGACTACGGAGACATAGACATCAACTAATCAGATTTAATTCGCCTAACCCTGCTTATCATTTGGACAGTCTCAGGATCCTAAGGAAGTTGGCCATTTTCCAAAGAACTTGCGTCACTGTAAGACTGCCTGAGCTTCAGTACAGTACTACAGCAACAGAGCTCCTAAACCACAAAATATTGCTTTTGGCGGCATAATGATTACTTCCTGCTATCTAGTACTGCTGGCTAAAAGGTCACTTCGAATGCAAAGAATTTTAGACTTATATAATTTTTTTTATGGGGGGAAAAAAATAAGAGTATATATATATATATATATATATATATATAGTATATATAATATATATATATATATATATATATATATATATATATATATACACACACACACACACACACACACACACACACACACACAATTTAGATATTTTATTTACTATCATGTAATCAAAGAAATTATGCAACTATATTGTAAAAGTCTACTGGAAGACATAATAGTAGTACAGTATTTAATGGATAGATTTTGAAATGCCAAATATTTCAATTAGTCAGTTTTTCGTTAAGTATATTGTACTGTACATAATTTGGTCATATTTGGGATTTGTCAGAAACTACAGTAGATAAGAGAAATGTACCAGTTCCAGTAATCTCCCACAGCAAAACCACCACTCTGACTGTAAAAAAGTACAAAGCAGAAACTTAATGAAATCAGCAAGCGGGAAATGGAAATGGGTAGTGAAATTAAGTTTCACAGAAGAAAATCCAATTCTTTGTACCAATATTAAAACAAATCTATCGTCAAATCTATCGTCAAAATGCAATTAAATACAAGCAAAACTGTACACATCATTGAATTGCACGATGTCTTCTCCCTGTACTGCAATTGCCACTTAAGGCAGTGAGAAGCAGCCCCAGAAACTCCACTAGTATGGCTTCATATTTAAGAATTAAGACACAGATCAAAATTCATTGCTGTGCCTGAAGATGTGTGGACTGCACTGCACAATGGCAGAACCACATGTATAAGGCTATGAATCGGTATCTACCGTCAGGTGGTGATCTTGTCATGTACTGGGGTGTACAGTAGTATCCTTGAAGCAGAATTAAACTACATTTTCTAAAAATGGTTTTCAATTAACAGTTACACTTTGACCTGAACATAACAAAAGTACAAGGGTTGTTTGGAATGAAAGCTAAAACACTGTCAAAACAGTTCCACCCCTTGTACAGTACTGCCAAGTATGCATTTTAAAAAGTGACAGGATTCCATTATGACAAACTTTTTCAGTGACTGTTAATGTATTGAGTAGTGCTGCTCACCCATCCTTCTGTACTGCATTAGAACCAATCAGACACCACTACTCCCTTTACAGTACATTTGAAGGTTATTCCACTGGTATAAAAACCACATGGTAACTGAGTTGGTCAGCTGCTGTTGATGCAGCAGCTCCCTGTCAGACACCCAGAGGCTTTGTACTGTTGGCTCTTGATATTCACTGTCCTAGTTTCTAGCTTAATGGCAGTTGTCAAGGATTTCTGTCTTTATAGCTTTATATACAGTAGGCCTATATACAGCAAACTCAGCTTGATAATTCAAATAAACTAAATAATAAATGTTCATTTTAGTACCAAGAAACTGCAGTGTCTATATGTCTACCAACACTGTCAATATGGTGCAGGGACATTTTTGGCAGCCAAGAGGGCACCAATTCAAAAACATGTATACATACACAGGCATTGACTATTTACTGCACATTCACTTAGTAACTGGTTGGAATCTTATCTTACAATGCATTTATTAAAAAAAAAAGTGCAGTTTCACACAGTTTCATTGCTTTTCATTCCACACTGATCCCCAAGCAGCCCTTTCTGTTGGAAGACTTAGCTATTGGGTCACTAGCCTTTTCCATGGCTACTGATGCCAGACCTTTTTAGAGGCTCACTGGTGGGAACACTACAAGAAGACTGAATTACTGTACACTTCAAATCATTTTTAATGCAAAGCAGACTATTGCCAAATCATTTGTGCACATACAAATGCAATTTTGTAATACTGCCACTTGTTCAGTAACTAAAAGTATGTTAATTCTGTCATGGTCTGTTTTTTCAATGAAGAATAATACTGTTATTAAATGTATTAAGTTGGACTTTAATATTTTCCACACATTTTATGCTATATGTACTTTATTCAGAATACAAAATTTTAACATTCAATTTAGCAAAATCTGGGTTGGACTTTTTATGAATTTTCAAATTCATTTCCACTGCTACTGTAACTAACTACCGATATCTCAACCACTTCAGCTTGCAATTTCAAATTTTCAGTGTTATGGAAACTCCTCGGGCAAAAATCTAACAGCACCCTTGACTTTGACCCGAGACCTAAGATGGCTTCCATATTGGTGCTCTGGGACTTGGTTTACTTTCTATACGACCTACAGTATTGCTTCAAGACATTGGCCTCATACTCCGTACACAGCTGCACTGTATTCTCCAATTCTCCCAGTCAAGTTCAACTGTAGGTGTCGTACAAGAAATAAACCCTTTCCTGACAGCTATTTTATAAATCTACTGCCACCACAAGACTCGTACCTCAGAAACCATTTGAGGTAGCAACTTAATGTGATAGACAACTTGCTTTCACACTGTGTCTTTACAGTACAGTCAGTACACACTGTGGTATTCTCTGATTTTTGCACTATATTCAGTGCAGTGGAGTCATTTATAATATTTGTAAATTTGCCTACAAGAGTTGTGAATCTGGTAAAATCCCCACATTCCCAGTCAATGGCACTCTTAATATAGAGGAAGGGAGCTTTGACAGCCAGCCAGCAGCAGAGATGTAATGGTCCCTAGCCCTGCCTCTGGGAACACTGTTACATAACAGAGAACGCCCATCCTGAATTGGTGTGGTGTAAAAAAAGAGTCTAAAACACAAAGGATTAATAAGTAATAAAATGAGTTCAGTGACCCATTTTATGTAATTCCACAGATTTGTGTTGAGAAGTAATTGAGCAATATTTTGTCGTTTCATGCTTTGTCCCCAATTTGCACAAAGTTCTCTGTTAACAAAGCATAAAAAGAGAATGTTTTCTGGTTTTGGAAATACAAATGTCCAGCTACTAACAAGTAGTGCTCCACTTTTCTTAGCAGGTTCTTAAAGCCACCTTAGTTTGTGTTTTATTTGGCAAAGAAATTAGTCAAATACAGTATAAATCAGACAAATGTTATTTGTCCATTTGAGAATTACTGTATTTACCAATAAATGGTGTTCAATGCCATTAAGGTGCTTGAAAAATGCAAAGCTGTTTCAAAATTACTCAGCAATTTATACTGCACTATACAGTAGAGGTGGAAGAATGCTAGTTGTGGATCAAAAAGTATGTGACACTGCAAGTTAGCTTTTACTAGTACACTTCATTTATGAAGATTAAAAGACTTTTCTTTTAAATGTAAT